>NC_048232.1:6398462-6452554 GCF_002007445.2 Ailuropoda melanoleuca | reverse complement strand
TGCCCACACCCCCCTTGGGTGGGTTCTCACCAGCTCCTGCCTTCTCACTGTCCTCGCTTATCTCATTCATGACTCACTCTCCAACTTTGACACGTTAGCAGCTAAATGCCCTTGGAAAGGCTGCACGATGGTTTCACTTTATAATAGATTCTCTAGTGAATCGTTTTAGAGACGAGTTCCAGAGTGCTGAATTTTAACACTCTCGGAGCTAATGGGTTCCTTTGGTAGAGATCCATGCTGTTGCTCGAGAGAGAGGGCATAGTTTATTAATCAATTCTTCTTTCTCGCTCGGATGAAAAATGTGGCAGCAGTCACAGTTCCAGAAGCAACATCAAATTTGTATCCTACTGACTTTGCACTATTAGGCAAGACAGAGACACACTTAAAATGACAAATTCCCCATGAAAAATGGGAACACCCTGTAAAGGGGGGAAGCTTTAATGTGATGAAAAGATTTGAAGCCCGTTCAAACAATAACAAGTTATGCTAATTTGAGAATTTCTTTATTGCTCGTTTTGAAGAACTTGAAAAAAATTTAGTAGGTAATCAATATGACTTGGAAATCTTTAGTGCAGAGAACAAAGTCAGGAAATAGCAGGTTCGTGGGGGCAAAAGGTTTTATTGATTGCTGTAGTACAGGATAATTATTGCTTTGTAGCCAGAGGCGGCTGTTGCTCTGCAGGGAATCGGGGAATCTATTTTTGAACAAGGGCTCTTGTTTGTGTGGTTTTCTGTCTTCGAGAGCTAATATCGTTGGAAATTTTGCAACTGTACCTGGTCAATCTTTGTCGTGGTTAAACTTGAAAGGCATCACAGGGTATTAGCACAAGTTAAAGTCCACGACACAGAATGCTTTTGTTTGGCTCTGTGGTGATGGACTTTCTTACCCATCCCTGGGATCTAGGGGCTGTTTTAAAGGGAGGAACATCAAGGTTAGAGCCAAGGGATCTGGTTCTTATCTTGCCTCTGCCATTAATCTGGTGAGCTAGGTGAGTTTCCTCGCAATTGTCTCATCTTTGAAATGAGACTGTCTAATGTCCAAAAAGCTTTCTAGTCTGACATGCCTGGGACTGTGGTCCTTGCCAAGGAAAGGAGGAGCAAGGGGAGCTAGCTTTCTCACTGTGTATATGAGGCGTGGAGTTTGTTTCGGAACTAGGATCTGTGGAAATCCAGCCCAGGAAGTCTGTACAAAGCACAGAAGTTTCCGTGTTACTGTTGGGGTGATCAAGTTTCCGTGGATCGGGGGACACACGAGGCTGGGAAATTATTGGGAGTGCTTGGGGTCCATCATCACCTGTGATGGATAGAATTTCACTCGAAAAAGAATTTCAAGAGTCATGGACTCTGGTTCCCTGTCGGAGCCCAGAGAACTGGGAGTAATCCTTCCAGCAGGAAGAGTCAGCTGTGGGCGCAGTGGGCGAGGACAGCTTCGGAGTACGGGTGGGCAGGCCGACCAAGGGGCTGAGGGTGTGGGGTGGTCTTGACCACCAGAGGGAGGAAGGAGAGGGCCGCCCTTCCTGCTCGGATGGGGATTGTAGCGCTCAAGACCTCAGGGACATTTTGGGATTGTCCCAAGTAGTCTTAGATCTTCTGAAGTCCCTGCACTAAGACAGTCATTTTGTGATTTGAGGTGATAGTTTTACCAACCATGTAACCATATTTTCTTGCCTTGCTCTTTGCAATGAATTTAATGTTTGACTTAGCGCGAGCCGTCATTCTTATGCTCAAGGTTACAAGGAAAGAAACAGCCTGGTGGTAGGTCCACCTGTTTGATCAGCAGGCGAGACCTCCGTTACTAAGGACAGATTCAGAGAGACCGGGTGGAGTGGCCAACTGGCCATCCAAAGAGCAGCGTTCCTGCTCGTGAGCTAATCAGCACTCATCTTTCATATTAAAAGTACTAAGAGACATACTACATTAAAGCATCAGTAAGTGCAGTGGGGGATTATAGTTCTTACTAGGGGAGCTGAAGGTAAAACGTGTGGGCTTAGTCGATCAATAAGGCTTGATTTATTCATAAGCACATGCAAAGCTTGCAAAGGGCAACTGCCAAATAATCATTGTTTATGGTGATACTGTAAGAAAATCATTTAATCCGGTGATTGTTTCAATGTTACTTATTGAGAAGTGGCACAGAGACCTCTCAGGGTCTGGGGTCGGGGAGTTTGGAGTTCTCACAGGTGCCTGAGTCCCTCAAAGGGTGCTCCTGTAAGATGGCAGGTAAGTATGTGTGATGATGCCTGTCCAGATAAACCCCTCGGCTTCTAGATGGAGAAATATTTATGTGTGCTTTCGACGGTTGCAGTAAAAAGTATTGGAATTACACTGCCTTAGGAATCATGCCGCTAATTTTTATTTTCCCCATTATTAAAATTTCTGTAATTTGAATTGCAAACTCTGCAGTCTTGCCAGAATGACTCTATTTACCATCCAAAGTTGAATCAAAATTACCAGGAGTTAGTTAATATATAACTTATTTGAATAAAGGGATGTTTATTCATGAAGTGTTAGAAGCAAGTGTGAACATGGCCTTATGTTATGCGGGTAGATGCTGCCAGGTTCTGAAGCCTGGTCCTAGGACTGTTTTGGGGGATTTTGTTTTTACCGTAGTTGATGATAAGAGCTGTGGCAGGCGGTGCACAGGACTGGCAAGTCGTGGGACAACAGACCTTCCAGTTGTTTAACTGTGGACGCTGAGAGGTTGAATTTGATCATGTTGTATTTATTACTCAGTTTATTATTTAAATGACATTTTAGCAATACTGCTGGGACTTACATAGTCCCATTGTTTTCATCGGCGATCCTAAGTGTCGTGGAGCTCCTGCCTGCTCAGGTGGTCATCTGCTTGCTCATTGGGTCCTCTGTCCCCTGCGTGCTTCTTGCTTGCTTGGGTCCTGGAGGCGTCTGGGCTGATATGTACCCTGAGTGTCAGGCATGGACCAGGACAGCCCCCCTTCTCTGAGCACGTGACCTCAGGCTCCAAGGCCCTGTCTTGGAACACACCATGCTAGACCCGGTGACTGCTGAGTTTTCCTTCAGCTCAGAAATGTTCTGAATATAAGAATTCGAAGAGCAGTGAGTGAGATTTATAAAAGGGCTCTGAGGTAAATAGGATCCGTGAATAGACGCCTATGAAACTGTGTGTGGTTTTTTTGTTTGGTTTTGTTTTTAGCCTATGGGAGGAAAAACAAAACAAAGACCAAACAAAAAAAAAAATAAGGCAGACTACATGGTCCTCCTATAAATCAAAAGCCTTGTATAGGTAGTGGTGAACAACTATTTGTTTTTGAGTAACACGTTAGTGTCTTCTCCTCTAATCCCGGCTTGGTATTTGTACTTGTTTTTGGAAACTTAGTATATACCACATGTCCCCTTAATCGGGGTCTTGCCCCATGAATGAGTCAGTCATGAATTTTGTCCTGTTGGCATCATGGCTGTTCAATTAAAAACAGTTTCACCCACACAATATTTTTATCGTGTGTCTGCTGTGTACCAACTAACTGAATTTAACCCTCTCCTAAGAAGACCCGTGTCACCTGGCTGGTAGTATTATTTCACTTTTGAGACATGTGGCTTGGCAAGAGTAAATCAACTGTCCCCAGGTCCGACAGCTTGAAGTAGATTCTAAGGTTAGGGCGATTCCTCTCCCCCCGCCCCCACCCGCTTCTGAAATCAATGCTTCGAAAATAGCAGGAGGTCAGTAAATATTTGTTTATTGATTAAGTTGTGTCAGTAAGACTTTTGAATCTTTAGACTTGAAATATTGGAAACATATTACCAAGAAAAGTTGTAGAATTGGCTTCTCGTGGTTTTTAGGAAGAGGGTTGAACGCTCCTTGTCCAGAATGTTTTCCATCTTGTCATTTTTGGAGGCAAATAAATGGAAGAGATTGGGTCTGGAGTTTCCTTGCCAAGTGATAATCATGAGATTATGTAAAGTTATGTAAATTGTATCAGATGCTATTTGGGTGTTTCTGCACTCCATGAAAACTGTAAGCACAAAGCGGCACCGTAAGATTTTTCCCTTTTGGTGTTTGTCGTAAATGAATTTACTTTCTCCTGCTGCTTAATCCGCCAGCATCTACTGTAGGTCAGGCTCCTGTTTGATTCCACAGGGGACATGGGTTAGTTCTGTGGGTCCCCGTGGCCTCTTGTTGGCCACTGATGGTCCTTTATCTCCCCGCCAGGGCCTGTCTTCTCTGTCCTCCTCTCTCCTTTTGAGGGTCCTGGCCCTTGACGGCTCCAGATGGGGCCCAGATAGTGCCGGTCTCCTGTGCCACCCCAGGGTCTGCCCTGGCAGACCCTTTAAGCCCACTGTGACCCTGATGCAGCGCCTCTAAGAAGCCTCCAGGCACCTTGGAGCGGATGGGGCTCCCATAGGGCAGCATGCCCTCCTCGGACCTCTGGCTGTTCCCAGCCTGACCTGCCTGTGTTTTCCCGCCCAGAGCCAGGAGCCCTAGTGCCATCTGTCCCCCTCCATCATGCCTCTGACTGTCCTCTAGCCTATTTGCAGTGGTGAGCTTCTCCCACCTGTTTTCACACCCTGGGCTCCTGAGTAAGACTCTGCCTTCCTACTGCTTCTTGTTAAGTTCCCCCTACCCCAGTTAAGCCTCAAGTTGCCAGGGTCATGTCTCTGTTCCAGGGCCATGCCTCCATTCCATAGTCATGCCTCCATTCCAGAGTATTGCCTCCATTCTAGAGCTATCCCTCTGTTCTAGGACTATGCCCTCCATCCAAGGCCATGCCTCCATTCTAGAGCCATGTTTCTATTCTAGAACTGTGCCTCCGTTCCAAGCATGCCTCCGTTCCAGAGCCATGCCTCCATTCCAGAGCCATGTCTCTATTCTAGAACCATGCCTTAGTTCCAGGACCATGACCTCAGTTCCAGGGCCATGCCTTCATTACACGATCATACCCTGTGTTCCATGGCCATGCTTTCATTCCAAGGCCATGCCTCTGTTCCAGGACCGTGACCTCTTTTCTGGGGCCATGCCTTCATTCCAGAGTCATGCACTCTGTTCCAGAACCACACCCTCTGCATTTATCTAAGAGGTTGACAGGACCCCTCCCTCCCGCCATGGTGAGTGTCACTTCCACATCTGTGTGCTGAGATGTTTCTGAGAGTGCCTGCCCACTGGGCTTACTTACAAGTGATGCGGCTCATGCAGATATCCTTCTGGATACGGCATGGTTAAGAAGTGGGTAATGTGACTTGATCATGGCTTTAGCTTCTTTCAGGGCTGGCATCTGAATGTTACAGCCTGTCCTCTGCTCTGAGAAGGGCCAGCCATGTACATCAAGGTAGCATAGCAGGGTGTCTTTGATGTTTGTAGCACACTTACACCAGGACGAGAGGGACATCTGGCCTGGGCTCTGCATTCTAGAAACTCCGCGAGTCACCTGTGCAGAACAACTACATTTATTAAAGAACATGGAACCATTTAGCCACCCGGGGAATCTTGCACCCCGTGTGGGCACAGAGACACTCCTGATTCTAAGCGTTCTCTCTGTGACGAGCACTGGTTGGGCACAAGGGGAATGAGTCTGCGTATCTTTTATGCCCTTAGAGAGAAAACCTGTGTCTGAGGCTGTGGATTTTGTGGTTGTGGCACTGCCTAAAGAAGGAGTAGTGCCTGTGTTGTTAACGCGACCTAATACTGAAGAGACACCTTGCGGGAGCACAGACAGAAGACTTTTTGCTGATGAAGTTTCCCTCTTCAGTAGTGCTGAGCGTCCTCCTTTTTCTGTTCTTGCTTTTCTTGGTGTCCCATTGTGTGGTCCCNGGCACAAGGGGAATGAGTCTGTGTGTCTTTTATGCCCTTAGAGAGAAAACCTGTGTCTGAGGCTGTGGGTTTTGTGGTTGTGGCACCGCCTAAAGAAGAAGTAGTGCCTGTGTTGTTAACGCGACACAATACTGAAGAGAAACCTTGCGGGAGCACAGACAGAAGACTTTTTGCTGATGAAGTGTCCCTCTTCAGTAGTGCTGAGCGTCCTCCTTTTTCTGTTCTTGCTTTTCTTGGTGTCCCATTGTGTGGTCCCAGAGGCACTTAGTAATTGGTGCAGAATTCGTGACACTTTTATACATTGGCTGAGGAATATTGGACAGTACTACACAAAATTTAATTTTGCTTATGAAATTAAAATATTGTACGATATAAATTCATGCACATCTCACACAGGTGTATTTTGCTGTAGACCAACTACATGAGGCATGACACTGATTTTTTACATTGGCAACTGAAGGATATCGAATGCTAGAACTGTGGATAGTTTTACTTTTTGCAAACACATTTAAAAAAGGTTAAATTTACAAAAAAACTANTTTTTGCAAACACATTTAAAAAAGGTTAAATTTACAAAAAAACTAGATAAAATACTGAATTTTAAATATTTTAGATAAACTTTTAATATTCACTAATCATAATTTGTCATTTTCCTATTAATTTCAGCAGATGATGTGGAATATTTACAGGGAAAGTAGCTTTTTTGAAGACACATAATAAGATAACTTGAAATTTTGTTGTTTGCATTTTGATTTACATTGTTTTGATTGGAAATATTAAAATTCTAAAGACTGGATATAATTATATATATTTTTAATCCCTTAGATGATTTCTGTGAATAGAACACTAATTATGTGAAAATTCTTGAGGTTTTTTTTTTTAACTAGATGGTTAATGCTTTTTCTGATAAAAGGACAAGGAAAATAATTTTTAAGGAGTAAATATGTAATAATTTATGAATTATGGAAGTCTCTAATTTATTACTCATCCAAACATTGCTGGCCCATCAACAGCCAGACACACCATCATAATTAAATTTATTAATCTTCGGCATTTTGCCAACTTGCAGGTGTATATAAACCATAGCTTTTTACATACTTTCGGATTCTGTTATGATGAGGATACATTTGTCAGCATAGGAGGATGGGACATACCTTACCTCACAGCCTGTTCGCTTGATTAATAACTTCAGAATATTTCCACATGTGGCAGGTGGGCCCTCATTTGTGCACTTGCTGGGCCCTGTCCAGTCAGGGGGGTCCTGAATCAAGGCTTCCATACCGGGTCTCTCATGGTCCCCNGTCCAGTCAGGGGGGTCCTGAGTCAAGGCTTCCATACCAGGTCTCTCATGGTCCCCGTGACCTGGACCTCCTGGCCTGGCTTGCATTTCGGGACTCAGTTTCCAGACCCTCACGTTCTGTTTGTCTCTGGAAACCCATCTGCCTGGGACGACCCCAGTGGGTGTCTTTTTCCTGTTGCCCTAACCAGTCTGCCTTTTACTTTAGAGAAGAATGTCACCGCACACAAAATATCAGTGTTTTAAGTGAAGCCGCCTTTACTCGAGACATCGTGTTAAGGTACAACGCTTTTATGCTTAATCGTCAAACTTTGTGATGTTACTTAAGTTTTGATAGGGACCAAAAAGAATTTTAATACTCCGAGCCTAAAGANACTAAAAACATTTTTTTTTACTTTATGGTTGGAGGAATTTAAAAAAGTTTTAAATTATATATTACATTTCTTTGTTGTTGCAGAGGAGTAAGATAGGATGAGTAGTAAGAGTATTGCGAATGAAAAGATAGTATGTGAAGTAAGAGTCAGAGGGATGTGGGATGGGTCTGACCTCAGGAGGAAAAGGAGCAGCACACAGATGGTTAAGGTGCATTGATGGGTATAAGGAGGGCACGTATTGCATGGATCACTGGGTGTTATATGCAAACAATGAACCATGGAACACTACATCAAAAACTAAGGATGTCCTGTATGGTGACTGACATAGCATAATAAAAATTATTATTTAAAAATATGCATGGTGGAGGGGGTCAGATCATTCTATCGGATGCAGTTTTGGGAGTGGTATGGCAGTTTTATTCAAAATGTCATATGTGCAGTTANTGCATGGTGGAGGGGGTCAGATCATTCTATCGGATGCAGTTTTGGGAGTGGTATGGCAGTTTTATTCAAAATGTCATATGTGCAGTTACAGGAAATGACATCCTTTGCAACCATTTAAATGAATGAAAGATTTTAGAATGCCCAGTCGAAAATACATGACTAGGGAGTGTAGTTTTTCAGAATTATTTAGAGGGGGGATATGAGCAATAACGTTCAACGTCTGTATCAGATAAAAGGCCATTCTGAAAAGCGGATTAGTCCCTCCTGTTCTCCTGGGGGAGAAATTTGGCCTTTAAAATCTGGAAGGTGTCCATATTCTGAATGTCCTTCCATGCCCATCTGAGAATTCTAATTTGGGTGTTTAGCCCTGAAAAAAGGGCTTTGAAAGGATTTCTCATGGCTGGGCTTTTACAGAATTTATGTTCAAGTATGGATTCCTTGCAAGTCTTCCTCCAGGGTTCTTTGCTGAGGGGAACACTGGAGCTGATGGAGAGGGGACCTTGGGTTGAGGGGGAGGAGCCAACTCAGGCTGCGGGCAGCTGTTTAGTACTATTGCTGTAGGAATGGAAACAGTTTTATATCAATCTACCAAGGATTATTTATTGAGGTTCTACTATGTGCCCAGTGGCTTTTTTGGTGGGAATATATGTTATGGTTATTATTAAGTATTTTACATGAAGCTCATTTGTAATATAGGCAACTTTTGGCCAATGGCATGTGCTCAGATGATGGGCTTGCTTTTGGAAACGGATTTTTAAAAATATATTACTTATTTGAGATAGAGAGAGAGGAGAGCATGAGCAAGCATGAGTGAGAGGAAGGGCAGAGGGAGAGAATCATCAAGCAGACTCTGTTGAGCATGGAGCCGGGGTGCAGGGCTTGATCTCACGACCCATGAGATCATGACCTGAGCTGAAACGAAGAGGCGGACGCTCAACCGACTGAGCCACCCAGGTGCCCCTGGAAATGGATGTTTTACATGACAGCTGCTAGTGTGTGTATTTATTTTTTTGTATTTTCTGCTTTGGCCGTTCATTCCTACAGCTCTCATTCTCGTCTTGCTAAGACGCTTTGGAAGGTAATTTGAAATTCTCATCTCTGGAAACTTGGGGTAGGACCTTTCTTCTTGTCTGGGTGGGAACTTCTCTGAGACAGCACTTTTTTGGTTTGTTTTGTTTTGCATTTTCAACATTTATCTTTCTTATCCTAAACGTTTTTAAAGGGTGGCTGGCTGGTAGTGCAAGAGGCTCTAAGGGTCCTCCTTCCTAGGTGGTGCAGAGGAAGGTGTCCCTTGAGGAAGCTCTTGGAGCTTCTAGGTGCAGAGACAGCCCGCGGAGCTGGGAGCCTCCACCCAGCTGCTCAGGGCCCAGCATGCTGACGAGGAATTACTTTTTCTCCACCATGTTGGGGAATTTTGGTCATACCTCTGTTCAAAGTTATTTTTGCCTTGTGTGAAAATTCTTTATGGAGACGATCTCACCATTTGATAATAAACGTGAGGCCTTGTGAACATTTTTTTTAAAAAGATTTTATTTATTTATTCGACAGAGATAGAGACAGCCAGCGAGAGAGGGAACACAANACGATCTCACCATTTGATAATAAACGTGAGGCCTTGTGAACATTTTTTTTTTAAAGATTTTATTTATTTATTCGACAGAGATAGAGACAGCCAGCGAGAGAGGGAACACAAGCAGGGGGAGTGGGAGAGGAAGAAGCAGGCTCCCAGCAGAGGAGCCTGATGTGGGACTCGATCCCATAACGCTGGGATCACGCCCTGAGCCGAAGGCAGACGCTTAACTGCTGTGCCACCCAGGCGCCCCTGTGAATATTTTGTAATCAGAAGAAATATGTATTTTGGATCCTAATTAAACGTGTGACCCTTGGACAAGGTCCCACATTNGTGCCACCCAGGCGCCCCTGTGAACATTTTTGTAATCAGAAGAAATATGTATTTTGGATCCTAATTAAACGTGTGACCCTTGGACAAGGTCCCACATTTCTAAATTTTGTGACCTTCAGTATTCCCGTGGAGGGTAATGATAGCTGCCTTCTAGGATTGTTTCACATATTAATTGGGATTTGTATGAACTCAGAGCTGTGCTAAGACTATAGGAGGAAATCTAGAAATAATGTCTTTTTTCTTCCTTCATCCTCTGGCTAAGGATGGTATTTTTTTCACTTTTAAATTTTATTGGTTGATAATTTTAAAGACTTTGCTTTTTAGAGCAGTTTTAGGTTCACAGTAGAATTGAAAGTACAGGGATTTCTCATATGTGTCCTGCCCCCACACGTGCACAGCCTCCCCCACCATCAGTACCCTCACCAGGTGGTCCATTTGTCACAATCGGTGAGCCTACAAGGACTCCCCAGCGTCATCAAGTTCATAGTTTACATTCTTTGGTGTACAGTCTCTGGGCTTGGACAGGGGTATAATGACATGTTTCCATCTTTATAGTATCACACAGAGTCGTTTCATTGCCCTAAAAATCCCCTGAGCTCCCCTGTCCATTCCTCCTCCCCACCCCTCCCCAGCCCACCACTGATCTGCTGACCGTCTCCATGGTTTTCTTGTTCCACACTGTCCTGTAGTTGGAATCCTAACACCCTCTGATTGTTTATAAAAGCCTTGCACACAGTTAAAGGTCAGTGTTTGTTCAGAACAAAGCTTCTGCACTAATTGAAAAAAACAGCAGCAACCAACACAACCGAATTGGTACCATTGTGTGAGTATTATTTATTGAAGAGCCTTTGAAATCCTACTGCATTCGGTCACACCAGTCCCGCTCCTTGGCGTCGAAGCCTAGTGCGTCTTGGAAGCAGTGGTTCAAAGCAGGGAGGAGAGCTGTCAGTCATACACACTTGTGTTGAGGATAGATGATGACCGGCAGCCTGACTGCAAGGGAGGAGAAAGAAAATCTGGGGAAAGTGGGCATCAGTGGAAGAGCAATCTGATGCCATTTACTGCAGGAGCAAATAGCCCTGTCAGTAGGTCTGGAGAGTATGGGGTGATTACACAGTGAGGTGTCAGCTATTATATGGGAAGCCGAATATTTGATTTATATGACTCTCAGTCCTCAGAAAAGTTTTACATTTATTTTGTATCTGTTAAGCAGGTGGTAACAGAGGGATGCGGTGTGGGAGCTAAAGATCGTAAAGAACTGGCAGGTGCTTTAGGAATCGAATGTGTCATGATTATAAGTACCTTAGAATTCCTCTCCCAGAGCCACATCTACTGTTAAAACAGCCCTTATTCTGTCACCCTGGAACACGGTAAAGCCCTAAGACAACACAGCCTCAGGGCGTCGACCTGGTACACAGATAATCGATTCTAATGATTTTTGTGTTTTGAGACGTGGGGAGGTGAGCCGTATCGGTAGCCGACAGAGTCGGCAGTGAGCCAGCGAGGACCCAGGACGGCGCTCAGACGGAGCCTGTGTTGGGGGCGCAGGGCAGGGGCAGCTGTCAGGATGGAGAATCAGGCTGACCTGCCCTGTGGCTGGGTGAGTCCAGAGTTGAGGCGAGCTCCGTGACGGTTCAGCTCCAGAGAGTCCAGTTGGGAAGTCCAGGTCATGTGTCCAGGCAGAGCCAAGCAAGACCCCGATCAGTAGCATGGGCCCCGTGGAAAACAAATCTAGAACCTACAACGGGATTGGAAGCTGGACTGGGAAACTTAACCAGGAAGGGTCAGGGCTGGCCTGACCCCGCGGGGTAGACCCACCGAGGCAGGAGAAGGGAGCTGTGGGATGGAACCATGGGTGACGCTTCGAGGCTGCGAATGGATGACTTGAGTGAAGGGAGCTTGGATGGGGCTGTGTGTGTGTGTTCTAGGAGTCATGGCTCGGCTCTCGGGGCCCCGGGCTGAGTGCCTTGTTTCCTTCCAGGATGCACCCATGAGAGGGCTTCTGAGCCTTCCTGACTCTTTGAGAAGGGCTTCCCCAGAGGGGCATCCTAGAAATGGGCTGGTTTCTGCTCTGACAGCAGCTAAGCCTTGAAACACATGAGTCCTAGATTGGTGGTGAGCAGGGTGGCAGTCCACCGGCTCCACCTGAGCGTCTGGGGACAGCAAAGAGGCATAAGGGAGGCCGACCTGAAACCAGCAAGCATTCAGACAGCGTCCCGCGGTGCCAGCGTGCCACTGGTTCTGTCTGGTCTGGGTCCTGGGCGGCGGTCCTGGAAGCTCACCTGGGGCTGGCTGTGGGGATTGGACTCTGGGGACGGTGCTGACACTTCATCAGACATTAAGAAACTGAGCGGCTACAGCTTTTAGTGACGGAGTGTCATTCTGTGTAGGTTATTTTCACATCCATCTCTCTGAGGTTAGGGAAGTGGCCCACGATTCTCTTTGCTGTTCCAGTTTCAAGGAGGGGATTTAAAATGGATAGGGAGGGTCCTACATATTCTGGATTTTTGAGATGTCAGAGTCAGGGGGAACACTGAGGATCAGAGAGGTGGGGAGGGGCTCATGAGCGCCCTGCACCGGGGAGCTTGAGGGTCTGGTGCTTAAAAAAAAATAGAGCAGGTTTTAGGTTTACAGCAAAATTGTGGGGAAAGTACAGAGAGTTCCTACACACTCCCTGCCCCAGCACAGGGACAGCCTCCCCCATAATGAGCATCTCCCCACTATATGTGAAAACGGATGAACTTACATCATCACCCAAAGTCCAGAGTTGGCGCTAAGGTTCATTCCTGGTGGTGTACGTTCTGTGGGCTTGGACAGCTCGCTAATGACAAAGGTTGCTCTAATGTGTAGTACCATTTGAACTGGTTTTACTGCCCCGAAAAGCCTCCTTGCTGCACCTGCTCATTCCTCCCCAGGCCCCCCTCCAGCCCCTGGCAACCACTGTTCTATTCACTGTCACCACGGTCTTAACCTTTTCCTGAATGTCAGATAGTTAGAGCCGTAGGGTGGCCTTTTCAGTTGGCTTCTTCATTCAGTGACTGGCACTTAAGTTTCCTCCGTGTCTTTGCATGGCTGTCCGGGGCCTTCTTCCCTACTTCACTGTCTCCTCCGTGGTGTCGGGTCTTCATCATGGTGATTTTCACGTCACCCACTTAAAGACCCCGAGGTCTGGACGCTGCCGTGATCACCAGGTTCAGCGTCCCGCCCCGTGCATGAGAGCGTGATGTACCCAAGAGCTCGTGTGCAGGCCAGACAGCCCGTGGGGTGTACACATTGTCTTTCCTGTGAAAAGAATTTATGTGAAGCATTTCTTTAAAAAAAGCTGTCAAAGATGAGCACAAGTCTAGTTATATACAACAGCTTTGAGGATGGAAGGAGTACCCCAAACAAGGCTCAACTCTTTTGCTTGTAAAATGTTCTGAGGGTACGTAGGAAGAATTCACAGAAGTTCAGCTACTAGAAATTACCTATTTCTGAAGAGATTTAATCAGAGGGAAGTGCTGCAGAATTGAAGAGAAATGTGATTTTGAGGGTTTTCGTAATTATTATTTTTCTGGTTCTCTCCTACCAATTGACAGAGCTGTTAAGCATTGTTGATTAAACAATGCACATTTTTAAAAAAGCCCGTTTGACATCTCTACACAATGGTGACTAATAGCCCCCAAGAGCCCATCGTGGATTATAGAAAGGAGTTATCGCCATTAAAATCATCTTTAATGATTTTTTTCACACTAGACAGTTACGTCAAGTCATTAGTATCTGATCAGCTTATTTCTTAGAAAATTATATGATGAATATCTTCTGAGACTGTCATAAAGCAAAATAATTTGCCAACCCACACCGACTTCCCACCACCCTCAAACGTAATCAAAATAAAACTCTTTGAAAATCTCCAAAGAAAATAAAATTTATTTAAAACCTACTTTCTGGTTACATGTTTTATGGCCCTTTAGAGATTAAGGGATGATTTATATGCCTTGTTTAGTGTTATTTGGAGTAATACTTAATCACAGATTTGTTTTTTGAAATGAATAAAGCAACATTTTCTTACATTCTTCATCTCTACATCTACTGTGTAATTTGTTAGCCCATCAAAATTAATTTGAGATCCCTAATGTACATGGAGTTTTAGATTTATAAGTCCTGTTAATGGTCCTTTCAGTAAAGTGTATGTATTTATGTGCCCTGCCAGGGTAGATTTCTGCGTAGCGTTTCTGCAAGGAGGATGTTCACATAAATAACCAACTGGCAAATAAATGTCAATTAAACATTCTATTAACATAGCTGGCAGGAGCTCTTTAACAAATATTTAAGGACAGTATATTGGATTAAATTTAATTTTTTTTTGAAATGCATGCCTACGTAGCTTCCCAATTTAACTCATCTTTCTTCTGTCAAAAGCATGTTTTATTTTACATTTAGAGGAATATAGGTTGACTCTGCCTACATGTGAATNTGAAATGCATGCCTACGTAGCTTCCCAATTTAACTCATCTTTCTTCTGTCAAAAGCATGTTTTATTTTACATTTAGAGGAATATAGGTTGACTCTGCCTACATGTGAATACAGCATGCTAAAGTACAGTTGACCCTTGAACTTGATGGGTTTGTACTGGGAGGGTCCACTTAGACACGGATTTTTTCAATAAATACCGTTCAGTACTGTAAATGTGTTTTCTCTTCCGTATGGTTTTCTTAATGACTTTAGGAACGCGGTGTATAACGCATGTAATATATATACACGAAGGATGTGTTAAACAACAGTTTATGTTGTCAGTAAGGCTTCTAGTCAACGGTAGGCTGTTAGTAGTTAAGTCTGGGGGAGTCAGAAGTCATATGTGGATTTTGACTGCACAGAGGGTCAGCGCCATCAATCGCCATCGTCCCCTTGGCCCCCACGCTGTTCAAGGGTCAACTTTATTAGGCGGTTTTTAGAAGCACAGGGATTTGGTTATTATTGACCTTTTTTTTTCTCATTTTCATGGTACCCTTTCTTCTTTTTTCCTAGACCCTCTTTCCATTTTTCTTTTTCAAAATTTTTCTTCTCTGGGACTTTTTACCTTATAGCTCATCTGAAGTCCCTGATCACATGGTTTATGTATTAGGGTACAACGTAAGCTTCTGTTACAAAAAGACCCCCCAAATAGTGTGGCTCACAGTCATTCAGAAGTTTATTACCCTTTCCGGCAACAGGCCAGGGGTGAGTGGCTCAGGATGGGGGACCTCTGTTCCCTTGGTTCCTTGAGGCACTGGGTTCTCTCCAGTTGGCTCTGTACCACTGGATGGTGGAAGCTTGATTCTCCTTCCCATTCCCAGCAAGAAGAGGGAAAGAGAGAGTTCAGGGCCAGCTGCTCACCTTCCATGGGCCAGAATTCAGCACCTGGCCATCCCTCGTTGCAAAGGAGGGTGAGAAATGCACAGTCTGCGGTTGTGGGGCCCAACTTGGTAGCTGAAACTCGCAGGGTGCGGAAGTTTCTTTTACTAAGAGAAATAAGGGGAGAAATGGTCCCCAGGGACAGTTAGCAGTGTTTGCTACAACTCATTTCGCTAACATTTTTTTAGGGTAGCTGTTTCATCTTTCCAAACATCTCGAGGAAAATGTAAAAGTGCTTGAAATGTAAAACCAAACCGAACTACTTTTTTTTTGTTTGGGAGTTAAAATGCATTTTCTGTGGGTGATAAAGTACCTCAGATTTCTAGCTTGTAGCATTTGCTTTTGATTTAATATATGTACTTCTCCTCTTTTGAAGAGATTAATGGCCCATGATATGATTGCCTTTCTCGTAGTTGGGGTACATCAGCAACACTCTTCACTGTGCTTTTAAGGTGTAGCCCAGTCTGGGGCAGAACAGAAAATCATTTACTGCTTCTGCATTTCTGTGTGCTTAAATATATCCTATGGGGCCTAGATTCAGTTTTTTCATTTTCAGATTCTGTTTTTTTAAGCTTGAGTTATCAATTAATATGGGTACAGTATTTTCAAGAGACGTCGAGTCTCGGCCTTTTGGCTGAGATCAAGTGCAGTATCTGTTCCTATCAGTTTAATATTTTCAAGACACAAACAGTTCTGAAGGGCTTGTTTTAAAAATCAGTGGTGTCTTGTTACATCCTACAAAATACCCTCACTCCCAAGCCAAGTGTTTTTAACTGCTTAAGATGAATACGTGGGATAAAAGAAGCTCTCTCTCCGTCTCCCCCCAGACATAGCATTGTACCATTTCAAGAATATTCCAAGGACAGGAAGATCCTGCACGTGTCTCGAAAGACCAAAAAAAAAACCAAAAACAAAAAACCCCAGCCCCCTCCAAAACCAGATTATATACAGACTGTCGATAACAATATTTTGATTCGATTACTTTGCACAAAGAGAGAAAAGCGAAGATTACAGGGTGTGTGTTCTGTGATGTGTACAGTCAACTGTGAGGCTCAAAATCAGGCCGTTGTGGACCTTCACGTTGAAGTAAGAATGAGGGAATTTGAGATGTGAAGACGACAGAGTTCAGGTGTTTGATGCCTTTTTTCTTGCCTTGAACATGGTAAGAATTTGGTGCTCAGTGGGGGAGTGGTGATTCATTCCGATTTCAGTAGCGGCAGTGGTTTTCATAATACCATTTCTCGGTACTAGAAGTAGAATGGTGTGTTGATGAAGCCTTCACCCCGATCGGATTACACCCCAGTTGTTACGTGTGATTCCTTGTAAGAACCGAGGGACGATGAGTGCCCTTTAGGCAAAGATTGAGCACCACATTTGGCTGGTATGTCTGACGGACTTGCAGAGAGGGCAGGCTCGGACCTCCATGTCTTTGGGGTTGATGACAGGGTCCTTGTTGATACCCATCATTTGGCGGTTGTAGACTTGGCCACAGAATAAGGGATGTCGAGAAGATTTTTGGAGTAATTACTTCACATTAAGCTTTGATTTTCTCATTTCGGTCTATTTAGAGTGGTCCTGAAGGGACTCAGTGACTTTTAGAAAGGTCTTTTGAACCTGCAAGCTCTGGAATCGGTAAATCAGCTTTTGTAAATTGGCCCAGTCTTCATGGACAGGGAAGTGTGGGATTCTCCACTTTCTGGCTCTCGCGGGGCGATTTTGTTTCTGGAGACATCCTGGCTCTGCCTCCCTGTCCAGCCCTCTCCTGTCTTCCTTCTCTTTCCCTGTGGGTCCCCTTTTGCTGCTGATTGCCTGAGAGACCTTCCCAACCTTCTTCTATCATCTTACCCATGTGCCAGAGCTCATAAAAAATTAACTATGGATTACAGATGGAACAGCCAAAGAAAAACTTGCTTTGTGCCCTCTTTTCTTTCAGAATGTCACATCCACACGCTGATCTCATGTTCTTGACCCATAAAGGCAAAAATGCCTAAGACTCGAGCCCGAGGTGGGTAAGATGACAGAATGTTTCCCGTCTTCTCATATGGGGGCAGATCCGTGCATGTGCACAGAGCACGGGTTACACCAAGAGCCCTTGACTGATTTGGTCACATTAAAACCCACCATGGCTCTTTATCAGAAGTGTATGAAGTTGTGAATTGGTGGATGATATTAGGGTTAGTGGATGAGAAAATAATATTAAGAGTGAGTGTTTTCCCCTTTAATCTTACTGAATTTTTAAGAGACTATGACAACCCTGCCAGGAGCTTGGAGGACTTGTGGAGTTAGAGTCACATTTTCTGCCCCTTCACCTGAAACCCCCAATGGCCTTAATGGTATGTTCCTAAGTCAGAATTAGAAGCTCATTCTTCCTAGATGGTTTTTTTATATAGGAAGGTTCCTGGCACCATGTGTGGGTTTTTTTCCCCTACTGACACGTGTCTCTCCTCCTTTTCCCCAAGAAAGGCTAATATAACTTTCCCAAGGATACTTTATTGCTAATATTGCTAATAAGCAATATTGCTTTTATTTTTAATTTGTGTCAGAGTAGTTTATGTCTTGGGTCTTTTAAGCCATCGTTTCCTGATGGTTTTGGATAAAACAAAGGAAGGACAGTGGTGATTACTTTTTCTTAAATTTGAAGTTAGATATATACACTTATATGGTTTTTTTTGATCGATAACTTAGTCTTGTAGAGTCTCACTCCCTTTAGAATATTCTAGAAGGGTGAGTATTCCAGTCTCCCCATTCCATTCAGTATGCAAGTGAAATTTGCTCAGGCATGTACATTGACGTGTGTGCTCATATATCATGTGGGCTAATGTGATCTGAACACATGATTTTCATAGTTTTCTTGTCATAAACTGGTCTGTATGGGAGTCCCCTTTAGATTAGTACCAGTTGGCTGTTAGTTTCTGAGCTTCCCCTGGGAGGCCTTGGTGCCTCCACAGTGAACATGTAGTAAATCCATTTTAATGAGACAGCGAGCTGTGGACCAGGTAGGTTTACGAAGACAAAAAGAATTAATGCCCGAAGTCGCCAACTTCTCAACTCTATGTTGGCACATTCTGCTAAAATCTGGAGCTCTCGCCATTACTTGCTGTGATTTCTGGCTTTCCTTTTTCCTAGTGAATGTCGAATGCCCCTTCCATCCTGCTTTTAAAACTCTTCTGTTGTGGGCTGTAGTAAATGGGCTCTATGGTGAGCCCCCCGCCAGCCGCCCGTTGCCCGACTTCGATCATGGTCAATTCAAAGCCAACCTTATAGAATCAATACTCCCACCCATTCCCCAGCCTGTATTGTTCTGAAGCGAAGCCTGGACTTCATGTCATGTTATCTGTAAATATTTCAGTAAGTGTTTCTAATGGATAATTCTGCACAAGCGTGTACAGAATAATTGAGAAGCTGTGGGATTGAAAGACTTGTTTATTTACAGTACGGTTTTTACAAAGTAGAGTCAAATATTGGTTTAAAAATATCCTTCTGTTGGAAGTAAAATGAAGTATATTTCCTCCAAATTTTTTGAATTAAAATAAAAATTAAAATCAGATCATCACCTCCCCACTCTCCCTCCAAAAACCCCAAAACAAAGGGAATGTTGTTTTTATTATATTTTATGATGAGTTAAGAACAAAGCATTTGCGTTTTTCTTCCATTGGGAGACCCAGAATGAATGTCAGATTTAAAAGTGGTGGCTTTGAGTTAAACTTTTAGGGTGAAAATGGCTTTGTGTTACCAAACAGCTGTAGAGTTTCCGTGTTTTGCGTTTTCAAATATCCTGGCGCATTATCACTAATCCTGCTGTACATGATAGGAACTTTCTGGCTTTCTTCCTGGAGTGAGCAGGGGTAGCAGTGAGCCCTGAAGAAGTTCAGGCATTGTCTTGGCATGAACTTACAACATCTAGAGTGAATTGATTATGTGTTAGTATGGTGGTTACTATTTTATTTTATTTTATTTTATTTTATTTTATTTTATTTTATTTTATTCTATTTTATTTTATTTTTTCAAGTAGGTTCTATGCCCAGTGTGGGGCCCAAACACATGACCCCAAGGTCAAAAGTCACATGCTTCACATCCTGAGCCAGCCAGATGCCCCCTGAGATTGTTGTTTTTAATTGCTTTCCGTAAGAGGCATTTTTAGGAGTGGGGAGCATGGTGTTGCTGTAAGTTAGCTTTGCAGGAAAGATGAGTGTATTCTATCATAGGGGCTTTGAAACTGGCCTTTGGCTGCACTGAATACTCCTGGTTCCTTGCATGAATTTCATTTTTCTACTAGACCAATTGTTAAAGAATCCTTGTAGTTCTGTTCCAGTTACCTTGTGAAAGTATTATTATTTTTAATCAATGACTTTTTTTTTTGAGAAAGCGCAAGCAGGGCTGAGGGGTGGAGGGGCAGAGGGAGAGGGAGAGAGAATCTTTTTTTTTTTTTTAAAAGATTTTATTTACTTATTTGACAGAGATAGAGACAGCCAGCGAGAGAGGGAACACAAGCAGGGGGAGTGGGAGAGGAAGAAGCAGGCTCATAGCAGAGGAGCCTGATGTGGGGCTCGAACCCATAACGCGGGGACCACGCCCTGAGCCGAAGGCAGGCGCTTAACCGCTGTGCCACCCAGGCGCCCCCGGGAGAGAGAATCTTAAGCAGACTCCCCGCTAAGCTCAGAGACCGATGTGGGACTCGATCTCACAACCCTGAGATCGTGACCTGAGCCGAATCAAGAGTTGGAGGCTTAACTATTAAAAATGTTATTTATTTAATTTTAGAGAGGGGGAGGGAGAGCTCAAGCAGGGGCAGAGAGAAGATGTCAGCTTCTGAAAAATGGTAATTCCAGGGAAGTTTGTGTACACTTGGTCATCAGTTCGCAGTATTGCCAAAATGATTCTCTCGTGGCAAGTGTCATCTCTGTCCGCTGAGTTCGCTTTCCCGCTTGGTAGATTTCCTCACTGGTTAACCTTGAGCAGAATAAGCCAGCTTTTCAAAATTTTATTTTATTTTTTCAAATGTTTATTGCTCACTGTTTTTTGTTTTTTGTTTTTTTAGCCGTTGTCGCCGTTGGACCATGGGAGACAAAGGGAGGAGTTGGGTTGGTTTAGGACTGTGTGTGTGTGTGTGTGTGTGTGTGTGTGTGTAGGACTCAGGCTTACACAGATCTCAGAAACATCAGGGGAAAACTCTGGAGTCAAGGGACAGTGCAGCAGAGTTTGCTGTGGTCTTAGACCCCTGACTCGCCGTGGTGTGGGGGTCCAGGCTGGCAAGTGTTTGTATTCTAGAAAGGACTGCAAGATAGAACTTGAAGTGAACTAAAACTGTAATAATTGGGGTCCTCAGTGTGAAAGTCTGGAGTCACCATCTCTGGTCCTATCCTGAGGGGGTGCTGGGACCCAGTCAACCTGGAGGGGGTGCTGGGGCTCTGATGGCCCTGGAGCCTGGACCTTAAAACAGAATAAAAGATGGCCTTGCAAAGAAACCTTTTCTCCTGAAAGCAGACAGTCTGTGTTTTCTATCCTTGGGCCTCATCACAGGGACCCACACTAAAGGATGCTTGAGGGATGTGTCACTTGGCATATTTACAGGCTTTCCAATAAGCTATATGTTCGTGAAACATAGAGAAGTTACATCTCTAAATCAGTGCATATTTCTTCATCGCACGTGTTGTCATGGTGCGTATTATCAGCGGAAAAGAAATGGACTCTTCTCTTTTTCACTGGGTTAATCGACCTGGATGGAGAAAGTACTCTTGAAATCGGTATTGCAAACAGTTGGCGCTGACAGTGTGTGGTCTGTCTTGATTCCCGGAGTTTTTCTCCTCTGATAGTCTCTGTCTCCATGTCCTCCTCACCCCGTCCATCCCGAGGCTCCGTCTTCTCTCCCCTGTTGTAACAGTGCAATTTCAGGCTTCAGAGACCCTCCTATCACCTAATTCAGGGGTCTCTTCATTGAGACTTTGCGTGAATGATTGCATTTCTCCGTTGGTGTCTCCTTCTCCCGGACTCCCTTCTTTCACTTATCACCACTCTCCTGATAGTTCTTTCCATCCGATTTCCAGCTATCCCTNCTGTCTTCTCTCCCCTGTTGTAACAGTGCAATTTCAGGCTTCAGAGACCCTCCTATCACCTAATTCAGGGGTCTCTTCATTGAGACTTTGCGTGAATGATTGCATTTCTCCGTTGGTGTCTCCTTCTCCCGGACTCCCTTCTTTCACTTATCACCACTCTCCTGATAGTTCTTTCCATCCGATTTCCAGCTATCCCTCACTATCCTGCCTAACGGCCCCACCATTTTAATTTGCTGATATAACACAAGGTAAGATAAAATTTGACAATCTCCCAAAGTAGCTTTGAAGCATGGTGGGTACACAGCTTTGCCTTTCTGGGCCCCGAGCGTTGACGAGGCTTTCCCCGGCCAGGCTGGTCATGCTTGCGTTCAGCTCTGGGCTTTTCCTATTTGTAAAACTCTTGTCACGAGCCAGGAATTGCTATTGTATTCAAATAGAATTTTAGCTAATTCTAGTGTAAAGACATTAGCGAGGAGAAAAGTAAAACATAATTATGTGGGAAAATAGGCTAATTTAATGACTCTGTGAACATATTTTACACTTTTATTATTTCAAGGCAATATTTCATTTGCAAATGATTTAGGATTTTTAAAACTGTTGGAACTGAGTGAATTAAGTTGGGTTGAATTAAGTACTTCAGTTTTCATATATGTTTGCCTGATATTTCACACCAGTAGGTGCATGCTCGTTAAGGAAGTGTTTGTTTTCCCTTTGAGGTGTTTTCTTTGTAGTGATGGAGGGGCTCTGGAAAAGCCCCGGCTGTGCGTCATGCCATAAGGCACGATGGCCACAAATGTTTTGAGTACAGATATAGTAACTAAAACAATCATGTTAGAGGGTTATAGCACAGAATCACCGGCCAGTCGCTTTCAGGTTTAATCCTTTGTTACTTTCTGGTACGAAGAATGTAGTATCTTTTGCCTAAGATGCTAAATGAGTTATTTCTGATTTGGACCAAAATTGAGCTCATTTGCAGGATACCACACGTCCTACACACCAGAGTGCATGGATTCCCTTTCTAAGCTAATGTGAAATGTTCTGTGCAGTTTATATATATCTCTGTATTCCTGAGCATGCTTTTAAGGCTGTTCCTTTTTGGAGAAAGAGGAGATGTTTCTATGAAGTTTTAGTTGTCGTGGGCTGCCGATTCTCTGTAGCACCCAGGAGGGCACGCTTCATCCAGAAGCGTGTGGCAGGTGGGGCAGCACGTAAAGCTGCTCCACGTGTTTTGCCACTGAGCCACGGGTTGGGTTTTTTTTTTTTTTTAAGATTTATTTATTTATTTGAGACAGAGAGAGGGAGGGGGGAGCACGAGCGAGCGGGAGGGGCAGAGGGAGAGAGAATCTCAAGCAGAGATTGCAGTCGAGCGTGGAGCCTGACTCGGGTCGCAGTCTCAGGACCCTGAGCTCACAGCCTGAGCTGAAACCGAGAGTTGGACGTTTAACCGACCGAGCCACTCAGGCGCCCCAAGCTATGTTTTTATTTCATGCCTCCTAAGGCAACGTAATATAGTTGGATTGCAAGACATTGGGTCATGTTTTTGTTTTTCTGATTTTTTTAAATTGTAACATATACATAAAATTTACCATTTTGATCCTTTCTAAGTGTACAGTTTGGTGGCATCAAGTTCATTCACATTGCTGTGCATCCATCGCCACCATCCAGAATTTTCTCATCTTCCCAGACTGGAACTCTGTCCCCATTAAACCCTCACTCCCTTATCCCCCTGCCCCCAACCCTATGACCACCATAGCTTATGGTAACCCTTCTGCACTATTCTAAGTTTTTATCTGTCTGCTTATTTCCTTTTTTTTTTTAAGATTTTATTTATATATTTGACAGAGAGAGCGCACAAGCAGGGGGAGTGGCAGGCAGAGGGAGAGGCGCCCTGCTGAGCAGGGACCCCGATGTCGATGTCGGACTCGGTCCCAGGACTGTGGGGCCATGACCTGAGCTGAAGGCAGATGCTTCGCCGACTGAGCCAGGCACCCCCTGTCTACTTACTTCTGCTGGTAAATTCCTTGGCAGCAGGTTTTAGATTTTGCTTCTTGCATTACCGGCACTTCACAGAGTATGATGTGCAGAGCTTAGTGGGGCGGGCAGCAAATGAAACCGGATTCCTCAGGTCAGCCCAGAAGCACAAGCCTAGGATCTCAGTTGCTGGGAAATGGTAAAGAAACAGGACAGTACTTTTTAGGCTAAGCTGAACAGTATCACTGTATTTATGAAGAGCTGTGGAAAATCCTTTCATTCTGCTATGGACAGAACAAGGCTTTAACTTCAAGCCCCTATCTGTATAGGTCATGCTTCTCATTAGCAGCGTGATTTTATGGTCCGCATGTAATTGGGAATGCACTGCACGTGGGATTTTAACAGCACTTCTGTTATTCTCCGATTCCACTTTGGTACAGTCAAGAGAGGGAAGTCATTCCAAACAGAAGTATTGTCTTTTTAGGTATGAGAGGGAGCTAATGAAAAACTCCAGCTACTGTGAAAACGGGAGGCAGCATATAGCGCGCCCTGGGGTGGGTCCGAGGGTCCAGTTTCTGGCGGTGGTTTGGTTCTGTCTTTGTAAAGGGTGGGAGTGAGGCCCAGAGGGAGTCTCCATCCTGGTTATCTGGGCAGGTGGCTGTGACAGTGAGCCTCTGGGCCGCCACGGATGCACTTCACTTTTTTCTCCTTATACAACATTATTTGATTATTTGATCCCATCGTCAGCAGTTAAAGGTGTTGCTGGAAGTAAACCATATGCCTCGGGCTCCGAGGACAACATGGTGGTAGGACACACGGAGAGTTTCTCCTGCCCCCTTTGTCGGGACCACTCCGCAATGAGGTTTTCCCAAATATGAGGGATTTCCCAAATAAGCTGTGAAGCATAGAGCGTCCTTCAGGTAAATGCTTTCTTTCCCTCCTTACTTGTTCCACAGCTTCTTCCATTTTTCTCTCCTTTGCGTGTTTCCATGACGTCAGCACTTTATGTCGTCAGTCTTAACAAAAGATGAGGTTAAAACAAAAGAGAGAAAGAAAAAATAAGTAATAAGGAGGGAAAGGAGGAGGGAAGGTCAGTGGCGGGGTGGGGGAGAGGACGCATCTTTATCTCCTGCTGCACCAAAGGGGACATGCGTTACTGTGGAGAAGTTTCTAGAAGCAGCAGGGACTGTATGTGATACTCATGCAGCATCCAGTCTGCCAGTGTCGCCCTCAGCATACGTGTTCAGAATGTTCTACCACAAGGCACTGAGGACACCTTGACCCTAGGGAGCTCAGGACAGCCACGCATTGGAAACCCTCCAGAGTTCTCTCCAGCTCACAGGTACCGACTAGGTGGGCGCCTCTGTGTGCCAGGCATGACAGGAGGCCCCGTGAGCTTTATTTGATGCAGTGTTTGGGCTGGAAAGATATTTGAATTATTCTCTCCATATTTTTTTCTTTGTGTCCGTCTTCCATTTTTCCCGATTGCAAGCAGAGAGGGAGCTAAAGTGTGGCCGGAGGAAGTGACTTCTCTTAGGCTCACAGCTTTACGGAGGCTTCCCAGGGACGGACACAGGATGTGGAGTTGGGAGCGGTGACACTGGAGTTCTCGGTTCTCCCTTTGGGTGTCTCTGCATTCGTGTGACGCGCCTTCACAGAAATACCCGTGCTTTAATGAAACACTTCTTTTTTTTCTGAGGGGAATAAAAGTGAATGGCCCACTAGGCTTGTTGTTGGTTGGGCTTTTCATGAAAGCATTTTATAAGCAGTGGGAAGTGAAAGTTGTTAAAGTTTATCCCACATTTTTGTCTTTTATGAGGACAAATGAATATACGTTAGCTTAATGGAAAAGTGAACTTACTGAGGATTCCTCACTTTTTCCACGCCTTTCTTCCCCAGTCAAAGTACACTGTTAAAGAGTAAGCACCAATGGTAGTGCTATTTGCCATTAATGTGGATTAGCCCTGTTTTACACTCCATTTATCTTGTCATGCCATTGGGTAAACTCTGGGGTTCTCTGGAGAACAGAACCAACAGGATGGATGTAGGTAGAGAGCTATAAAAGCAGATTTATTTTAGGAATTGGCTCACAGGGTTATGGAGGCCGGGGAGTCCGATGACCCGCGTGTGGAGGCTGGAGACCAGGGGAGCCAGTGGTGTGAGTCAGCCCCAGTCCAAAGGCCTGGGAACTGGGGGCTGTGGGGTAAGTCCTGAGTCTGTGTCTGAAGGTCCAAAAAGCAGGAGCAGCAACGTCTGAGGGCAGGAGGATGGTTCCGGCTCATGCAGAGAGCAGATTCGCCCTTCCTCTGTGTTTTTGCTCTGCTCAGGCCCAAAGTGGATGGGCTGACACCTGCCCACCCACACTTCACCAGTCAAATGCTAATCTCTTCTGGAAACAACCTCACGGGTACCCAGGAATCATGTTTTGCAGCTGTCATCCCGTGAAGTTAACACCGTTGTGGTCTCACTAAGAATATCTGCAGTAGCATCCTTCTCCCTCACTGGGATGTAGACTTCTTAGCTATCTTCCTTACCTTAGTCGAGTACATTCATTGGAAAAACTTGAAAGAAACAGAATAAAGTGTAAGCCTGTAGATTCCAGAGGAGCTGTAACTATTCTTTGTTCTTTTGGCTCAAGAATGCATGGGGGTCAGAGGTGGTGTGGAAGCCATGCTTCTCGGGGTCTTAGTCACTTCATCTGTGAAGTGGGAGCATCAGGCTAGACGTGAGCTCTCAGGGTTGGTGGCAGGAATAGATGCATGATGTTTTAGACAGATACCCCCCAAACGGATGGGCTAGAAGAGGGCGGATGTGAGAAACAAGTGCTATCCAGAAAAGCTTTCCCTGTGGGAACTCACTCCGGTTGCCCATTCCCTCCTGGGAAAATGATATTCTGCGTTTATAGGCAAAGACTATTGGATTCAGGAGCAAAGGGGGATATGTACATTTAAAGGTTGTTACTCAAGATTATTGTAACGGTCAGTTTTGAGCTGGTTTTCTTGTCCAAATACACAGTGAGAATTCTTTTCCTTTACCAAAAAAATTTACAGGCTCCGGGTGAGACGGTGTGTCATGGCTAATTATATATGCTGTGGAGTGATGGAAGGGGGAGAGAAAATCTTAGCATGTGGGAGATGTATTAAACATGGCTCGCAATATAATTCTTATTTCCATATAGTAACATGATGGATAAGGAAGATCTGATAGGCTGGGGCACTTGTGTAGGATGTACAGAAGAAGTCACAGCAGAATATCAATTGACGTGGTTTTTAAGAAAAAAACAAAACCAAAAAACCCTCCCCCTTGTGCAGTGCCAGGGTGTGGCGAGCAGGGACGGATGCTTTGCTCCCTCCAGGGCTGGCTGCACCGAGTTGGATGGAACTGGGCTTGAAAATGATGTCAAACTCCTGAGACTCACCCTGCATTTTCAACAGAATGAATCAGAGAGAGGAAAAAGGCATCAGAAGTGTCTTTTCCTGTGCTTCCTGCCGCAACAAAGAGGTTTTTCAATCAGAGATTGGTTTTGTGGAAGAGCAAAAACTAAATTAACGTCTGACTAGGGAGAGAGAGTGCTGTATGTGAAATGAGACAGACAGACAGAGACAGAGGGAGGAAGGGAGAGGGGGGAGAGGAGGGGAGAAGGGGAGGAAGGGAGAGGGAGCGATAGAGATGCTTTGGCTAGGATGGCCTGGTTTGATGGAGTTTTTCTTGATTAGGTAATTAGGGTGATTATCAGTTACTAAGTGCTGCTTCTAGCTGTCGCACCTCCTGGGGGGGATGCTCGCCGCGGCTGCCTGAGGAAGGGATCAAAGGCTGTGTGACGTCTGTCCCTGAGGCCACTAGGTACTGATGTAGTCAGCTGACATGTGTCCTCCATATGGGACGAAAGAGATTAATTACGTTTGATCATAAGAAGTCAGGTGATCTGATTCAAATTAATTCTGGGGCAAGCTGGAGAGAGAGTAGGCCTACTACCGCTGACTTGATGGGAGTCTTGCAACAGCAGCCTTGGAACTAGCTGGACTAGTTACTTTTGAAAATGGTGAGAACTGTTGTTAAGTTAGCCAGAAGTATTGATTTATCTTTTGGGGTGTTTGGGAGCAGAATCTTGAGAAATAGGCTGCTACACAGTTGTAACAGAGATAATAGAGAGAGCTCCCTGCATTAAAAAGCCTTCACTAGCCGTTCTTTGGGCAGAAAAAGAAGAGATTTCTAGATGCTGAGGATGGTCCCTGGGGCCAGACTGATTGTAGGGAATCTTCCTTCCTTCGCATGCCTGAGAGGCACGTCTTCAAGGGCTTCTCAGACCCCTGTGGGTTTGGCAGCTGTGGTGGTTTTAAATAGAACTCCCTATTTTTTGGACATGTCTCCTGTTGAGGGTGAAGTCTGGTCTTCTTTTCTGAGGCCGAGTCACAAAACGTCAGGCAGCTACCACTGTATTGGCTGGAACACAAGCCCTTGGGAGCCTGAGCCACCATGGACTGATGCCCTCCATGCTGTGAGGACACCAGCCCAGGGTTACCCCCAGCCTTGGGATCTCCCAGCCGAGGCCCTAGTATATGTGGAGCAGAGGCAAGCCAGCCCTCTGTGCCTGTTGGAATTCCTGCAGAATCTGTGAGCTCCAGCGGCTGGTGTTTGAGGCCGCTCAGTGCTGGGCTCGTTTGTTACACGGCGTTTCTACAGTACTTCCTCCCCCCGGCACTTCTCAAGCTTGTACTCCGGGGGACTCATCACACATGCTCTCCAGTTCTCTCTCCGCCTGTTCTGTGGGGTCACTCGTGGCTCTAAGGACTGGACCTGCCAGCACCCAGAGTGGTTTGTGGGAAGCATTCTGTAACTGGGACACCTGGAATCTGAGCAGAGAGTCTTCTTTCTGTTTATGGACTCAGGTGGAAACACAACTTGATGGCCTTCATGTCTGTCCACGGTCATTTCAGCCTCAGCCGTTGTGTTTGCTGGCCTGTGGAAGGCTGCTGTGTCGGCACCAATGTGGGAGGTCATTTCCGGGACTTCAGTACCTCGCCGTGTTCCATGTGGAACCACGGAGAGTTTTGAACCTTCTGAGGAAAAGAGCCACATATTCCTGTAGTAGCCAGTGAGTGTTAGATGCCTGCAGGCTTCTTGTGCTCTCCTAGGAGGGCCGAGTTTGGGAGAGAAGGGGGAGATGAGGCCAGCTATCAGGGTTCCCAAGGCTCATGGCTATTGGGTCTTTCATTGCAAATGTGCATGATGGTAGAGATACTGCAAAAGTCATCAAAAGGCATGATCTGCCCTTATAAACTTGGAAGGAAATTGCTTGATTGGTTATAAATCAACAAGGAGAGGTAAATCCTGGGTTCAGACCATCAGAGAAGGTTGCCTTGGTCTCCTGTTGAGCAGAAATGGGTAGGAGGTTTGAGGGCTGCACATTGAACTCTCTGCAGTCACCTCATTCTTATAAACAAATATTTTTTAAAGATACAAATGTTTTTGTACAAAGAGAACCTTTTGTCATATAGGCAGGAAAGAAAGATGACCTCTGGAAGTGAGTTCTGTCTGGGACCCTTAGGATTTCAGCATTTACTTTACCAAAGAGGAAATTGTTTTGTTCAGAGTAGGACAGTCATATGCAGTAGGCCTTGAAACAACAGGACAGCCATATGCGAAGCCTTGAATGTGGATGTAAACCACACACAAAAATCACATAAAAATAACTCAATACATATTATAGGTCTAAATGTAAGATGTAAAACTATGAAACTTCTAGAACAAAACATGGGACAAAATCTTCATGACCTGAGGTTAGACAAAGCATTTGTAGGGGTGAGACCAGAAAACATATTGGTAAATCTGATTTCATGAACTTTAAAAACTTCTGTTGTGTGGGGGCACTTGGGTGGCTCAGTCAGTTGAGCATCTGGCTCTTGGTTTTGGCTCAGGTCATGATCTCAGGGTTGTAATATCGAGTCCTGAGTTGGGCTCCACACTAGGTGTGAAGCCTGCTTCAGATTCTCTCTCTCCCTCTCCTCTGTCCCTCTCTACTCCTCAAAAACAAACAAACAAACAAACAAACAAACAAACCACCACCACCACCAACAACAACAACAAAAAACACAACCAAGTTTCTGTGTGAACAATACTGTTGAAAGAATACAAAGACAAATAGGTACCTGGAGAAAATATTTGCAAATCACATACCTGGCAAAAGATTTGTGTTCAGGATCAAAAGGACTCTCAAAATTCAACGTGGAGAAAACAAATAACCCAATTAAAAAATGGGCAAAGGCTTAAAAAGACATTTCACCACAGAGACACAGGGATGGCAGACAAACACACGCAAATATATGCACTGTCATTAGTCGTTAGAGAAATGCAAATTAAAACTGCACCAAGATACTACAGTACTCCTACTGGAATTCTAAAATGACAAAAATCACTGATAGCACCAAGTGTTGGCAGGGGTGTGGAGCAACTGGGACTCTTGTACGTTGTTGGTGAGAATGTAAAATGGGAAAGCCATTCTGGAAACAGCTTGGCAGTTAAAAAAATTTTTTTTAAACATATGTTTACCATAATGACCCAGCAATCATACTTCTAGGTATCTATCCTGCAGAAATGAAAACTTATGTTCACATAACATCTGTGTATAAATGTTTATGGCAGCTCCGTTCGTGGTTGTCCAAACAGGAAACAACCCGGGTGTTTTTCAGGAAGTGAATGAATAAACAAGCTGGTACGTCCATGTGGTGGAATATTGTTCAGCAGTAAATGGAATGGACTATTGATTGATACATATAGCCACTTGGAACAGTGTCAAAGGCATTAGGCTTGGTGAAAAATACTAGTCTCAAGGGTATGCACTGTTTGATTCCATTTATATGACATTCTTTAAAAGGTAAGACTACAGTGATGGAGAACATCTTTATATGCCAGAGGGTTGGGGCAGAGGGAAGGTGTAACTATAAGGGATAAAGGAAAGGAGTTTTTGGGGGAATGATGGAACTGCCCTGTATCCTGATTGTGGTGGTGGTAATGTGGATTTTTTCATGTGTTAAGACTCCTAGAACTGTATACCCAGCAAAGGTCAATTTGGCCATATGATTAAAAAAAAAAAAAGTTAAAGAAACAACTCTTGTAACTTTTGTTGATGCAAGAGAGGCATGAGAACACCTCCTTGCAATGAAAACCTGGTTTCTTTCTGGCAGCTCGTTACCCAAATGAGAGAGGTGAAGAAGAGCATTGTTTGGCAAAACTCCCAGGTGTGAAGGTGCCAGCAAGGAGGAGCTTCTCTTCCTGGCAGTCACCAAGGCACGGTGACACCCCCATGCTTGTCTTTTTTTAAAATGTTGACCTCCTGTGATGTTACCCAAAGAAATGCACAGAAAGATTGAAATGCCCCCACCTCTCACCTCCACCCTCATAAAAAATGGAATTTGATTGGGTTTAAAGAGCAAATTTGGAAGAGAAAAAGAAATTGCTTTGGGATCAGGAAGTATAATTATAAAGAGCCAGATAGTTGAAATTTTTGTTTTTCGGTGCACTGGGTAGAGATTTAACTGCGTAATTCAGAATTGAAGCCAATTAAATTAGCATGTACTGGTTAGAAAATTCAAGGGTAAACTTGAGAGTCTTGTGTGATTTGAAGAAAGATTTACTTCGAGACAACGTAAAGGGTTATCACTGGTATTTGTATGACTACTAATACTTACATGGGATGTCAGAAGTGTTCTGTAGCTGCCTACGATGATTTCAGAGAAGAATTCAGATCTGAAGTTACAGAACAAGAGAGATCACTGATTCCCAGCAGTGCTCTGTTGTAGCTTGGGAACCCTGGGGAATTAGGGCAGTTACTGATGGGAAGGAGCTGAAGACCCCAATGTCCTGCAGTGCACGGAGCGGTCCGTGCCACGGAGAATTGTTCCCATGACCTTGGAATGTCCTGCAGGACCGTGAAGGGGAAACACCTGTACGTAATTCGCGGAGCCTGGACCGTGATTCCAACTCCCATGTTTTTGTCTGCTTTGTACAGTTCTGGAAGAGTCTGAAGTTCTCAGACATGTGACCACCCAGTAAACTGAGGGAAGATTGTAGTTGTTTTGTCTGGAACCTTCACAAGAGTCTTTCACTCCTAGGAAGCCGTCTTCACTGGCTACAATGTCCTTGGTGATATTTGGGGAATGTGCAGCACACAAGAATCCGTGCATGTTTGTGCTGTTGCTTTCAGGACAGTTCTGCATATGAGAACACGGATGAATATAGTTATCCTTCCAGGGTATCCCCTAGAAAAGAGTGCCAACAATTTTCCGTTTGATACTATCTTCTTTTAAATCCCAGTTGATTCATTCTAAGTAGATACAAGCTTTGACTATCACATTCTACCTTCTGGGAGGGCTGTGCCTGAGTGTTTACCCACTGAAACATACTTTATTACTAGTATAAATGGCTTTCCATTTATTTTTCTTTTATGTCAAAATTGGGGCATTTTTGAAATTTAAAAATGTATCAGACGTGACGTGGATGTCATTTCAAGAGAGCAAAGGGAATGTTGTGAAATGTTTACATGAAGAAGGATTATACACGCATGGTTCAGCACTGAGACCATGACATAACTAATGTATTTAATCTTCTCCAAGTGCAACTTCATTATTTCATTTACACTCTATTTTTGCTATGTGTTACTGAATGTTTGTGTTCCTCCAAATTCATATGTGGAATCCTTAACCCCGAGTAAGGGTGTATTTGGAGATGGGGCCTCTAAGGAAGTAATTGAAGTTAAATGAGGTCATAAGGGTGGGGCCCTGATCCCATAGGATTTGTGTCCTTACTGGACAAGACACCCGAGAGCTTGCTGGCTCTCTCTTCTTACTCAAAGAAGAGGCGGGGTGAGCACACAGCAGGAGGGCAGCTGCCTACAAGCCAAGAAGAAGGTGCCTACCTGTGGGCACCTTGATCTTAGACATCCAGCCTCCAAAAGTCGGAGAAATAAATGTCTGTGGGTTCAGCCACTTGTGCTGGTATTCTATTATGGGAGCCCGAGGGGAATAACACACTCTAGGTCTCTTCCAGCCGATCTAAATCACCTGTTCCAGGGGGGCTGTTAGTGAAAGTGAGTATGGCCGTTACCTGCTTTCGGGAACACTTGGCATCGAATATGGGAAGGAACCCAGGACCGTGAGAGCCCAGACCAGAGGTTGGAGCTCAGCCTGTTGGTTCCAGGAATTCCTGCATGGTCTCCTCTGTTCCAGTCCTGGCTCCCTCTCCGGCGTCCCCTCTTACTGTCCTGATTCTGTTAGTTGCAGTCAACATAGCCTCGTTCCCTGACCCGCAGCGTTTGGCAGCCCTTCATTCTCTAACTGGCCGAAGATGCTGTAGAGAGAACTTTGCCCCGGAATAACCAGATGCACATTTTTGTGTGCGTGATTGTAATAATGAGTCATACTTGCTGTGACACATCCCGTCGGTTTAGGAAAGGACAGAAAGAAATGAAAATGTCCATGAAATATCACCATGTAAAGATACCCACTATTGGGGGGTGCCTGGGTGGCTTAGTCGTTAAGCGTCTGCCTTCGGCTCAGGGCGTGATCCTGGTGTTCTGGGATCAAGCCCCGCATCAGGCTCCTCTGCTGGGAGCCTGCTTCTTCCTCTCCCACTCCCCTTGCTTATGTTCCCTCTCTCGCTGCCTGTCTCTCTCTCTCTGTGTCAAATAAATAAATAAAATCTTTTAAAAAAAAAGATACCCACTATTAACATTTTGGGGTTATCTTTCCACATAGCTTCCTGTGAATGCACGGGGCACCTCCCCCTACACGCCCAGATTTACAATGACAGGCATACAATTTTACGTTCTTGAGGCCTGCCTATCTGCTGTTCCGTAAATTGCTTTTTAATGGTTTTTCGTGGATGTCTTTGGCAGTAAATACGGATGGATATATAATATTTTAAATAGCTGCATAGAGTTCCATTGTATGTATGTTCTCTGACGGATGTAACTGGTCCCCACCTGATGGACTTTTAGGAAATATGTGTGTGTGTGTGTGTGTGTGTATATATCTTGTCAAATATAATGTATATATTTTTGCTAAAAAGAAACAGCATTCCATGCAAAGTTCTTGGTACACATCTCTCTGTCTTAGGGGACTTTCCATCAATCTGTGCTTTCCTTTTAAAAACTTTTTTTTTTTAAAGATTTTACTTATTTATTCGACAGAGATAGAGACAGCCAGCGAGAGAGGGAACACAAGCGGGGGAGTGGGAGAGGAAGAAGCAGGCTTATAGCAGAGGAGCCTGATGTGGGGCTTGATCCCATAACGCCGGGATCACGCCCTGAGCCGAAGGCAGACGCTTAACCGCTGTGCCACCCAGGCGCCCCTAAAAACTTTTTTTTGGGAATGCCGAACATACAGAAAAAGCACAGAGATGAAAATAAAAAAGACCCGCAGCATCCTGAGATAGCTCTGTTGAATTCTCACGTTCGACATACTTCAGAATGAAAAAATAATCTGTTGGAACCCCCCCCCCCCGTCCCGGCTTATCTGTTCCCTTTCTCCTCAGTGCTAACTGCTCTCCTGAAGTTGGGGTTCATTTCCCATCCGTGTTAATTTGCATGTCTGTTTCTTCGTTAATAACACACAAGGCTTTTACACATGTTCAGACTGGTCACAAATGGCGTCAGTACAAATAATTCTTCAATTTGCCTTTTCTGCTCCTACCACAACTTCTCGGTTTTCTTCACGGAAGACATTCCGTGTTTCCCAAATTTTCACAATGATGAACCATAGTCCTGCAAAGAGCAGCCTTGGCCGAGTGTCCTGGTTTCCATGTGAGAATTTCCGTGGTGATAACGCAAAGCTTGCCGTGGTGATTCCCCCGTCACAGCAGCCGCGAAAATGCGTTTTCCCACATCCTTGTCAACACCGAAGCTTTGCTCCTCCGGTCGATGTGAAATGCTATGTTCTTGTGGTTGTTATCTGTATTTCCCTGATTGCCAGTATGGTTTTGTGTCTCTTCATGTGTTTATTGGCCATGAAGTTCCTTTCGACCATTTTCCACTGACCCCTCTTCACCGTTTTCAGTCTGTTTATCAGACGTTTCTTTGTTGTTCATGCTTCTTTGAATCTTCTATAAGCATTCTTTCTTCATTCAAGTTGTTCCTGTGTACTTCTAGAATTTCTAATGTGTTAAAATTCTACCCGTCTGGAATTGATGCCTAGGGAGGCTGGGAAGTGATAGTCTGGAACTTCTCTCTGTGATGGTAACCGGTGTTGTCATACACAAGACCATCCACTTACTATTTCTTCCTTTCCCCAGTGGTGGGTGGTGCTTTCTCTGTCATAGTTTCTCTGTGTGTGTGTAGAGGTGGCTTTTTTGGTGGCCTCTTCTGTTCCATTGGTCTCTTTTCCTTTCCCTACACCCGTCCACATGTCCTAAATACTGCTGCTTTCTGAACAAAGTCCTTCATACCACGCCGCCAACTTTTCCTCTGCGCGGTTGTCTTGGGAAACACGTTCTTAGCCTGTGTCGCAAGCTGAGGGTCTGCTCGGCTGTTGGGAACGCGAGGGAGACCTAGGGCAGTAGAGTGCAGGGCTGATGGCTTGCGCTTGCAAGCCTCCTGTAGCACAGTGAGACTACAAGTAAGATCTTCCACGTGGACCGTGAGGTGTAAAGGTTCGGGAACTACTAGTTTTTTGGGTTTTTTTAAAGATTTTATTTATTTATTCGACAGAGAGACAGCCAGCGAGAGAGAAAACACAAGCAGGGGGAGTGGGAGAGGAAGAAGCAGGCTCCCAGCGAAGCAGGGAGCCCGATGCAGGGAGCCCGATACAGGGCTCGATCCCAGGACCCTGAGATCACGCCCTGGGCCAAAGACAGATGCTTAACGACTGAGCCACCCAGGCGCCCCTGGGAAGTACTAGTCGTAGCCATCCATCATTCCTTGACATTCCACATCAATTTAGGTGTCCTATTTGTCAAGTTCTCTGGAAACTCCTATTGGAATTTTCATTGGAGTTGCACAGACTTTATTCTTAATGAGCAATTGGAATCCTTATGCTATGGAGTTCTGTTTGCATTTTCAAAAAAAAATGCATTGTAGATGTAAGCATTTCTACTTTAATTGTCAAGGACTTGGTCCCAAGCATCACAAAGCATCCAGGTGAGCAGTAAAGCCCTGCCCTCAACCAGTTAGCATCTTTGGAAATGGACAAAGCAGGGCAACAGAATATCGAAGGTTTGAATATTGTGATTGTCCTAAGCAATGTATAGACGCCGTTAAAGAACTTGTGGAGAAGACACCATATGCCCACCGCAACCCCTATGATTAGTTGTTCTGTCCTGGACACCATTTTTGCGTTCAGTCACTATGATGATGGTCATAAATGCTTTCGTGAGACTTTGGGTTTTAAAAGGAGAGATGCGCATTTTCCTTTTTAAATGAGATCTTCCTTTCTCTTTCCTTTTGGAGAGATCGTTAATTTGTTTTATATATGAGTAATCCTGTAATAAAACTTGTCATATTATTAATTAAAAAGAACACATGCTGGGTCCTGAGGGAAATCAGTTTTATGGAGAAGAGCATATCATGAAATTTTGAGGAGGAATGTCTTTTGGGCAATTTATTCATTCTCCAGTAGAGGAAGTGGGTGCTTGCCCAGCTCTGCTATACCAGCAAGTGGGGATGGCTGAATTATAGGGCAGTTTGCATTTACAAGATCAGTCATTTTCATCTCCCAATGAAGAGTGGCATTTGCACTTAGCGTGATGTAGTGAAGGATGTGGATTTGGGGGCCAGAAAGACCCCTTATTGAATCCCTGCTTCAACCCCTCACCCCAGACAGAGTGGACTCCAGGACAGACCATCATCTGAAAAATGGGGGTGAGGTTAATTCCATTTCAGAATCTGCTGGTGACAATGAAAAGAAATCATCCCCACATGGTGATGGACCTGCTTGCCAGCAACGTGGCTTTTCTTTTCTCTGGGATTGTGTGTCCTATTTCTGGTACTGAGCTGGTTCGTTGAGTGGTTGTCCTGGAAAAAAAAAATCTAAGGAAAGAAGGCTTCAGAGTGTAAGCCTGTTTCTCCCATCACTGAAGATTAAGTCTCTCTTGATAAATGGTCTGAGTGGGGGAATGAGTGGCTGCCGCAGTGGGTTCCATTTATACTGCGGGGGCAAGATCTTGGAGAATCCTTACAAAAAGTCTTTCAAATCCTTTGAGGAAGAAAGATAAAAAAAAGTGAGCCATTAATTAATTGTTAAGAGTCAGCAGCTGCACACTTAGGCATCTAGTGTGATAGGAAAGGAAAACAAATTCGGTGAGTTTTAAATTGCCTGGCATGTATGACAGCATATTAAAGTAATGAGGGCAATTCATCTTGCCAACTTGGAGTTGTCAAGCCTTGGTTCCTCTCTCTCTCTCTCTCTCTCTCTCTCTCAGCACCTAGTTTAATTCCTATACTTTATATATTAAAACCTCATGTGTGGAATTTAAGAAACAGAACAGAGGATCATAGGGAAGAGAGGGAAAAATAAAATCAGATGAAATCAGAGAGGGAGACAAACCATAAGACTCTTTTTTTTTTTAAGATTTTTTATTTATTTAGTTGACAGAGATAGAGACAGCCAACGAGAGAGGGAACACAAGCAGGGGGAGTGGGAGAGGAAGAAGCAGGCTCACAGCGGAGGAGCCTGATGTGGGGCTCGATCCCATAACGCCGGGATCACGCCCTGAGCTGAAGGCAGACGCTTAACGACTGTGCCACCCAGGTGACCCAAACCATGAGACTTTTAATCATAGGAAACAAACTGAGGGTTGCTGGTGGGGAGGGGGTGGGGGATGGAATAACTGGGTGATGGACATTGAGGAGGGCACGTGATGTAATTAGCACTGGGTGTTCTATGCAACTGATAAATCACTGACCTCTACCCCTGAAACTAATAATACGCTATATGTTAATTAATTGAATTTAAATAAAATAAAATTTAAAAAAATCCCGACAACAACAAACAAAACAAAACTGCAGGACATACCTTAACCAGATACTTGGAACTCTTGGGATTTCTTAAGATATCCAGGAACAAGTTTACCCTTCATGGAGAATATTTCTTTTTCCCAATGGTTTAAGTTCAACTAAAGAACGGACCTGCTGTGATGTGAGTTCTCTCTGGGACCTTGTTGGCAGCACTGTAACCGCGATCAGTTTTGTATTTTTTTTGGACTTGGCTCACCTGAACGAGTGAAAATAATGCATTTGCAGACACAGAGGAAATAATTGCTGCTAGATTTTGATGAAAGGTAATTTATCTAGTTCCTAGCTCTGCATTCTCTTCTCAGGGCTACCATGAACTTGAGGATTCTGGTTTAGTAACTTCTTTACAGCCAGACTTATGTTTTTCATTCACATATTGATTATTTTGCCTAAAAATTCTGTGGCACAAAGTTGCCAGGATGGTTCAACAGATGTAAATCAATAAATGTGTTATGCCACATTAATAGAACAAAAGATAAAAATCATATAATTATCTCAGTAGGTGCAGAAAAGGCATTTGACAAAATACAGTACCCTTTTATGATACAAAGCACTCAGCAAATTGGGTGTGGAAGGACTGTACCCCCCCCCAGTCAAGGCCATACATGACAAATCCAGAGCCAACATCACCTTCACTGGTAAAAGGATGAAACCTTTTCCTCTGAGATCAGAAATAGCCCTGGAAGTCCTAGCCAGAGTAACCAGGCAAGAAAAAAGAAGTAAAAGGCGTCCACATAGGAAAGGAAGAAGTAAAATTGTTGTTGTTTGCAGTTAATACGATTGTGTGTATAGAAAACCCTAAAGACACCATGGAAAAGCTGCTGCAAATAATATGTAAATTCAGTAAAGTTGCAGGATACAAAATCAACATACCCAAATCAGTTGTGTGTCTAGACACCACCAACAAAACATCTGGAAAAGAAAAATAAAACAATCCCGTTCACAACAGCGTCTGACATAAGATGCTTAGGAATAAATCTAACCCAGAAGTGAAAGCTACAAGACCTTGGTGAAAGAAATCTAAGACACAAGTGAATGGAGGGCTAGCCCTTGTTTATGGGTCAGAAGAAGAATATTAAAATGTCTCTATGACCCAAAGCCATCTATAGATTTCAGTGAGGCACAGGTGTAGAAATGTCTTTCTGTGCACACGGTTAATGGATCCACGCATGGGCACTCTTCTCCCCACCTCCTCTGATTTTCTTCCACCATGCGTCTTTAGGACTCTGCTTTGGAAGGTTGGCTTCCTCACCATCCTGCAAAAGTGGCCAGTTCCTTCTCATCCCAGGGCTTTTGCTCTTCTGCCTGGAACGCCCAGCCCCCAGATCATTGCTGACTGTCACTGTCTTTAAGTCGCTGAGAAAATGTGACCCTTTCAGTGAGTGCGTCCTCACAGTGGACACGTATCATCCAGCCACCTTGGCAGAGTTATTTCCTTTTTTAGCCCGTATCATTGTCTGCCGTACAACATACTTGCCTGCTGACCGTTCCTTGTCCCCAGCCCGGAATGTAAGAGCGCGAGAGCAGGAGCATTCGCAGTTTTGCTCACTGCAGTTCCCTCAGCATCTAGACTGTGTGTTTACCCGAAAAAAGATTGACTAGGCGTTCTTGGACGTACCAGTCCAAGGTGTGTCATATTATGGCTCGAGACATATTTAACGGAGTCATTGTGTTAAACTCCTCCTAATGAAAAGTTATTTAGCTCATTCAGGTCATAAAATTCATGCCTACTTATAATTTAACAACTTGGCCATTGGCTGTCCTGGGGGTTGAGGCATTTCTAAGTAGGAAAAAAAATGATACTTTTCAAAAATGTGTAAAGCATAGATACAGTTACAAATACCTAAATAGATACATTATACTTGTTTTAAAATCCCACGATGATATATTGCATCCTGGTGTCCTTTGACTTGGCTGTGGATCCTCAGGAATGGATACTGAAATCAAGGCTCTTTTTCATCCAGAGACACATTTTTGTCTTCTGCCTCATTCTCACCAGGGTCCTTCATGCATCTTCTTGTTAATAGAATTGAAACTTAACTGAGGGCTTCAGAGGGGAGGGGGGTGGGGGAATGGGATAGACCGGTGATGGGTAGTAAGGAGGGCACGTANTTGTTTTAAAATCCCACGATGATATATTGCATCCTGGTGTCCTCTGACTTGGCTGTGGATCCTCAGGAATGGATACTGAAATCAAGGCTCTTTTTCATCCAGAGACACATTTTTGTCTTCTGCCTCATTCTCACCAGGGCCCTCCATGCATCTTCTTGTTAATAGAATTGAAACTTAACTGAGGGCTTCAGAGGGGAGGGGGTGGGGGAATGGGATAGACTGGTGATGGGTAGTAAGGAGGGCACGTATTGCATGGTGCACTGGGTGTTATACGCAACTAATGAATCATGGAACTTTACATCAAAAACTAGGGATGTACTGTATGGTGACTAACATAGTAAAAAATTATTATTAAAAAATAAATAGGGAAAAAAATAGAATTTGAAACTTAATATTTGATATAATTTTGATTTGTAAATTACATATTTTTCTTAAGCAGTTTGTTAACATCCCCCTCTGTTGACGATGTCCGCTTGGCCGTTCAATTATCATATNTAGAATTTGAAACTTAATATTTGATATAATTTTGATTTGTAAATTAAATTATTTTTCTTAAGCAGTTTGTTAACATCCCCCTCTGTTGACGATGTCCGCTTGGCCGTTCAATTATCATATTTCTGATAATGTACGTTTTTGTTTTGGTTTCCAGGGATGGGGTCATGAGATTGTCCCCCTAAACGCTTGTTTGTTTAAACTCTGCCCTAATGTGCTGTGCTGGCAGCTCTGCTCGGAGCCTGCCCTGGCTCCATCAGCCAAGACTGCACAGTTGCAGTAAGTTCTAGAATTTCGTGTGTTTCCAGATATTGGGGAGTGAATGCTGCTTTCTTCGCTTTCCACAGTGCGAGGCTGCTTTGTGGTGAAAAGACTTCCAGTAACTGCTGCTCCTTTGTATTCAGTTTCTCACCTCCTTCGAGTTTGAAATGATTAACTTTTCTGGAAGAGCAGTATCTGTATTCATAAGAATTGGCAGGACTCTGCTAAATGGCTCTGTAGTAAGGATAAAGGTTTAAATACTATGTATTCTTAGCACGAAGAGTGATAGTGTCTACAGCTGCAGTTTCAAGGAAGGGATGGGAAGGTTTTAGAATCACATGAGACATACTCCCTTCCAAACAGCCAATCCCTCAAAGGTGCCCCAAACAACCCCCCTGCCCAATACACATAACCAGGTCATAATAATTAGATTTGGCCCGAAATAATATGAGGATGCAAAAAATTAGGTGAGGGTGTCCTAACTGCCTGGGCATCTGTATGACCTCAAAGGCTAGAATTTGGACCAATGAGCAGAAGTTACTTGGAGTCACATTTGGGGGCGATGTAAGTAAGAACTTTTTAGTGGTTAAGAGGAATGAAAGTAGTTACATTTTCAGTTTCTCTGATTGTTGATGTGGAGGTTATCAGAAGTCAATGTCAAAATGGGTGGTTGATCTAGTGGATTCATGACTTTGAGGCTTTTTTGACGTGACTCAGCACACACCCACCCTCACCCCCTTGTAATACAGATATTTCACAAAGCAGGACTTAACCCTTAGAGGGTTTGCTGCATTATTTTATGAGCTCAGGAGGGGATGTTTCGGTTTGAGTGTGACGGTAGCACAAGCCCAGTGTCCCAGCTCCAGCGGCCAGGCTGGAGGGACTCCCTCTCCCTCAGCCTTTAGGTTCCCTCAGATCTGTAGTTGATTGGACGAGGCCCCACCCACATTGGGCAGGGCAATCTGCTTCATCCATAGGCCTCTGATTTAAATGTTAATCTCACATAGAAACAGCCTCAAGGACACACCCAGAATAACGGTTTCGACCAAATGTCTGGGCACCCTGGGGCCCAGTCAGACTGACACAAGAAATTAACCGTCACAGTGTACTATGACATTTTACTTTTCCATGCTGGTCATTTGGGTCTGGTTCTTATGCATTACTTAGGAAAAATGCCCATGCTTTTACCAAGAGCTCTTGTCACAGAAAGGCTGGAGAATAAACTCACATCGTACACCAAGTGTGCTTGAGATATAAATCCCTGAGATCATGTAATCATAAGAGATCCAACGGGCAGTGCTTATGCATTTTTAAGAAGGATCTCGTTTTGTATGCATAGTTGCCTAGAGGGTAATCCGCGTTACAGGTTTGCTGTTCTGTAGCAGTAATGCAATGGGGCCGGCTTGTCGCTGGGTGGATTTTTCTGTAACCATATGTGGGCTAGCAGGTTACGTTATTCTGCAACCAAGCAAATGGAAACTGCTAGAAACTGCTCCATGGTAGTGTACTTGGGTAGCCCTGTGTTATCTGCCTCTCATTTAACAATCTGTCCCTATTTTTTTTTTCAGTTGAAGGTAAATACTCATTTGGATTAAAAAATAAAACCAAAAGGACAGTGATTCTGCATTAGGCTTCTACTAAATGTTCTGACATACGTATATTTGAATCACATAGTAATTTTAGTGAGGGTCGATGGAATTTCTCATTTAAAAAAAATAACAAAAGTAGTAAAAATTAAGATGGTAGATCAGTATGTAAAGTAAAAAGTGAATTTCCTCTGCTTTGAATTCACTTCTCAGAAATAGTTGCTGAAAGATGTACATTTTTCTAAATACTACTCTGTTTTGGTTAAGATATTCTTATGGAGGTATTTTAAGTTAGAAATTTAAGTGATGAAACTGGTTTCACCATACACACCGTTCTGAGACTTGTTTCATTGAATGGTGGCCACTTGATTCACACCTTGCACGGTGAGCTCATTTCTCTTCATTGCTGTTGGGCAGTGTGGTGCGTCGTATGATTTATTTAGTGAACATTTAATATCTGCTCCTAGTTTTTCTTTGTCATCCACGGGGCTGCAGGGAGAATACCTATATTGTTCTCACTGCGTTGTAAAATTCATTTTCTTAATGACGTCTAAGGCGCTCAGATTCTGCACCTTACAGGGACGAGGTGTGAGTGGTTGATAGGAGGGTCATTCTTTCAGGTTTATTGGCTTCAGGTCATGTGTGGGAACAGAAATCAGTGTTTTGCTTAGGTTAGTTCTCCAAAGGGGGACTGAACGCTTCGCAATGTCCCATTTCAGCCATTTGATGTGGTCAGCTCGGGACCGTCCCCCAGATGTTGTCATGTCTATGCTATTTTCACGCCTATTGTGTTAATGCTCTCTCTTCTTCCAAAATTAGGTTATATAGCATGTTTACCTAGCAAGTAATTAAAATCCCAGTTTCAGGGCTTTATAATTAGCCATGGGGAAAAAATAACCCCAGTCTAACTTTCTAGTCTGTGAGGTTCAGTAAATATCATTTTGATATGCTGACAGCCCCATATGGAGATAGCTATCAGCTATCAACTCAACAGACCATTAAGCTGTGAACAGAAATATCAAAGTAGTTCCAGTGAACTCATTTGCTAATTATTGATGGGTATTTATGGAAGGATATACAGCTGAAGCACGAGGCTGTTTTTGGCCTGTTGTTCAGTATGTAGGATCGAAGGCAAAGTTTTTAGGTTCCCACATTCTTCTTCCCTTTATTTCATCTGTTTTACTTCTGGCTCGAACACTCCCGTCCATCCCAATCTTTGCTGCTCCGTTGTCCTTTGTATCTTATGACAAGGCGGACCGTGGTCTCCTAAGTTCCTCAAGGACTTGTATTCAGCCCCCAGAGCAGGCTGGCTGCTTTGGAAAGTGGCCATGAGCCCCACGTTTGTGGTTGATACTTCAGTGGCCTGAGGGAAAGAGTGTAGTGTGCTTATCGGTGTATGCCTTAAGGATCATCCAACTTTTGTAAGCAATTTAATAAACACATTCTGGGCCAGGGAAATGAAAAGAGTTTTGCTAATGATTTCTACAGTGAAAATAAGTCATTTGAATGGTTAAGCTGCTGAAACCTTTCTTTGACTGTCCGCTGGTTCCAGCACTTACATAAATCCTTTTTTAGAGGCATTAAAAAGTGCTGTGACAAGTGTAGTTACTGTGGATAAATTTAGCTCCTGTATTTTATCTACATAATCTGATTGTAATTTATATATCTTCAGCCTAGATAAAGCAAAGCCATTTCTTATTACCAAATTTTTCTTGTTGTCAACATGATGTGAGTGGGATATTGGCTTTAACTGAAGGTGGTGATTAATCATAGCAGCTTGTGGAGAGATCGTTTATTGCTCTGTGTGGCTGAGTGACTGCTGGTAGAGCTGCGAGTCAATCAGGATAAACCCAGGTGGGTTAGTCACTCTCGGATGACGGCGGACGACGTGATGGATTTATTAGCTGAATTCTCTTTTAAAAATCAGCTCACATTCTTAGCAGGTGGATTTGCGAACAGAAAAATTATGAGTCACCATTGATGGAAGGATCTGTTAGTTTGCAAAGTAGAGTGCAGCCAGCTGAAATGTCACAATAAAAGACAAACTGCCATGAAATAGCCACTGGAAATCTTTTGCTCAGGATTCATCTTGTTAAGTGCAAAGAGGGCGGTTATGTAATTCTTAGTAATTCTTGGTGGTTCAGGTGTGTGAAAGGCTAAGAAGGAGAGGTTCATCCTGTGTCTCACTACACAGGGAGTGTCATGGGGTTTTATTTTTTTTAAATTTAGGGTGAAATATTGTTTTCTTTTTTTCCCTAGGGAGCACTTTGTAACCCAGGCTGACATCCTTCTGGTGCCAAGCCTACCTTTTTTCTCTCCAGAGTTAGTATGTCATCAGGAAATGCACAGGAACTTAATATCAACCTTAATAAAAGACAGTTCTAAGGAAGGTGCAGTTATGAAATGAAAAATCAGACAGACTCTGCCTGGATTAAATGCCCATGATTCCTGGATTATCCCTCCTTTTCATCATTTGTACCACTGTGCTGTTCATGAGAACAGATCGAGAGTGGGTTACCTTATTAAAATATTTAGCGGATAAAATACTAAGCTAATGAATTTTCCTTTGTAACTTCCTACCCATTTGTTGCTTGGGGAAATTGGAGAGTGATGGATGTTCTCCTTTGAGGTTGGAACGGTAAGGCGCGTGGTGGAATGGGCACGGCATGAACCAGCAGTGGGAGTGGGTATCTCGTGGCATTGGGTGCTCAACTCCGGGCATTGATGCCAGATTTTGCACTTGTCCCCACCTGGGCATTTCTCTCAGGTCTGGAATAGCATGATGTGGGTATGTTTTGGAGGCATTTCCATGCATCAGATGAACTTGTGGTATTTGTCTAGACAGCAATGACATCGTTAAATAAATTTGATTGAAACCATTTACCAGTTGCTTTGTCTAAACCAGTGGCTCTTAACTGGGGCAGAATTCCCCCCTAGGGAACATTTGACAGTACCTGGAGAAAATTTTTATTGTTGCACTGTGGGTGGGACAGATTTTTGTTGTCACAACCCGATACCCCTTGGGTACTACTGGCATTAGTGGGTGAGGTCCAAGGATACTGCTAAATATACATTGTACAGAATGCCCCCCGCCAAAAGAATGCTCTGTTCCCAAACGTCAGTAGTGCTGAAGTTGAGAAACCCTGCTGTAAACTGCTGACCTCTCTCCTCTTACTAATGGCATATTTAGGCCTTTGGGTCTTTGCTAATTTTCCTAGCTGAATTATCTTTGGTTCTTCATTGTTAAAGACCTATCACCTTTGTTGAAATGATGATAATGGATGGAAGACGTTGCAGGAAGTTTAAGGAATTATTATTTCAATATTAGAACAAAGTGAGGGTCTATAGTCCTTTATAAAATATATTAGGGAAATCAGGGTAAGTCTATAGGGTGCATAGTGAGCTGCTGTGACAGATAAATATGAAGTCTCAGAGGCCTGATACTATTCAGTTTAATTGTCCTGCTCTCTTCACAGTCCAGTGTGGATTGGCAGGCAGCCTTTGCCTTATGCCCCATTCATGGACCCAGGCATTTCCCATCATGTGGTTCTGCTGTTTTCACAAGGCCACATCCTCCTCTGCTTTCTGTGGGCAGACGGGAAAGGAAGAGCCTAGAGAAGGCACAGCCTTGGTTTTTTTTATCAGCTAGAACGAGTCATACAGCCCCAACACAGATGCAGGAGACCTACTAAGAGAAGAGCAGAGATGGTGAGGGCTGGCCACTGACCACAGGGAACAGTGGGGGCTGGGTACTGCATACAGATGGCTGCGACTGGCTAGGTCATGGAACCCCCAGGGAACTGAATTCTGTTGCAGTTCATGTTCATCGAATATAATGCACCTGATGAGATCATCTGTCTATAGAACAGGCCCAAACATGTCCTATGTTAGTAGGTGTCGGTTGGTCAATTAATATTTATGAAGTCTCTTTAAATTTTTTGAATGGATTGCATATGTTTGCCTCTTCCAAATACTTCTAAAAAGTCTTTTTCTTTCCTTCATAAAAAAGAGTGTCATTGAATCTTGAGCTGATGACTTTATTTCTTCTCAATAAGATTCAGGATTACCAAATTTTCTATTATTATTTATTATTTTGTGTACAAAAATCAGGATTAGGGAAGGAGGAAATATAGGGGTAAGGGGTTAGATTCTTCAGGTACTGATCTTCTTTGGAGATAATAGGATTATTCTGGTTTTCTGTTTCTTCCTGAGTCAGTTTTGCTTACGCATTGGTTTTTGGGAATTTGTCCGTTTCATCTGTATTTTAAGAATATTGGCAAAAGTTGCTCGTATTCTCCTATTACCTTATTTAAGTTCTTTATCATTTGTAGATGTAACTTTTTTTTATTCCATTATTTTTCAGCCTTTCTTTTAACATACCATTTCAGGTTGTGAATTTCTCTTAATTTCTCCCATTTTTAATAGGAGAGTTGTATTAATTATCCTGGCATTCCAAATATTTTCTAATTTCTGGTGTGATTATTGGATATCAGTCAGTGTTTGCTTAGCTCTACTCATATATTTACCACTCTATTTTCTTCTAATTCAGTTTTACCTTTTAGGTCTTCCTTCTGGGATCCCTTCCCTTTTGAAAGAAGTATATTCTTCAGAATTTCCTACAGTTGGGGAGGACCATTGTTTAAAAGCTCAGTTCTTCTTTGTCTCAAAATGTCTTTATTTCTCTCATTACTGTTGCAAAGTATTTCTACCATGAACATAAAGCTGGATGGGCAGGTGTTTCATAGTAGCACAGTGACAATATAATTCTGTTCTCTTTGGCTTTTTAATTGTTGCTGAGACATCCATTGTCATACTGATTGTCATTTCTTAACAATAAACAGTCTTTCCCCCTCTAGCTCCTTATAAAACTCTCCTTATTTTTGGTACTCTGCAGTTCTGTAATGTTTCTAAAAGTACATTTCTGTTTACTTACTCTAATTTACTTAAATTGGGTTTTATTGGTCTTACTAAGGCTGTAAATTGTTGCCTGTTATCAGTTCTGAAAAATTCTCGGTTATTATATCTTCAGTTATTGCCTCTTCCCTATTGCCTCTTTTCCTTCTCTTTTTAGCTTTGCACACAGACTTCTTGTAGACCGTATCCTCCATGGTTCTTAATTTTTCTTCCATATTTTTGTCTTTTTGTCTTGGTCATTTTTGCAGAGTCCTTTTGTTGTTGCTCTTGTTCCTTACAGAAGTTGAATTTCCTCTTTTATTTTCTTAAATATATTAGGTACAGTTGACTCTTCAACCCCGTGGGAGTTAGGGGCACCACCACCCCCGCCCCGTGCAGTTGAAAACACACATATAACTTTTTATTCCCCCCAAAGGTAAACTACTAATAGCCTACTGTTGACCGGAAGCCTTACTGATAATGTAAAGTCAATGAACACAAATTTTGTATGTTTTGTGTATTATATACTGTAAAAAAATCTATATATGAGTGGATACGTGCATCTCAAACCTGTGTTACTCAAGAGTCAGCTGTGTGCCAATATCTGAAATGTTTAAGATCTGATTTTTTCTTTTTATCTTGTTAATGGACCTTGTATGTTGTGTCTGTTTTCTGATTAAACAGAAGCAGTAATGGTACTGTCCTTATTATCGTCAGGACCAGATGAATACTTGTCATATACTTTGAATGGCGAGTGGTTCAAAGTGAGCTCTTAATAAATGTTACCCATTGTAACAATACTACTAAAAATAGCAATGATCATAATTGTTTAGTGATTATTGATAGTGAGATCCTATTTTTTTAAACTTTGTGAGACTTCTTCAAATGCTGGGTTGAAGATGGAGTCTCTCAAAACAGGTTTGTAGTTTGCTTTGTCAGACACCTGTGGGCAAATGACTCACTTTAATTAAATGTTCAGCTCAAGGGTGTTTTGGACTCTTGGGTTGCATGGGCTGGTTTGGAGTTAGGAATTCTCGGGGACTGTTTCCTCACCGCCCCCCACACCCCCCATCCAAGTCAGCACCAAGGTTTCACCAAAGGTGGCTTCCCTCAGGCCCTTGGGGGCAAGGTGGTTATTTCTGGCTCCCCCCTCCACTCAGGATGTAGCCCTGGAGGTCAGTGCTTGGGTCTCAGCTTCATGGAGAGAGTCTGGTGTAGACACAGCACTGTGTGTGGGCTTGGGTGCTCACCCGCTGTCTCTTAGCACCCCGAAGCTGTTCCAGACGGTCAGGCAAATGCCCTGCGAGGAATTGATGGCGTCCCTGCTCAGCTTTACCCATCTAGATCCTTCTTTCAGATGATGTTTGGGTTCTGAGTATTCTTTACCTGTTGCTATCTCATTACTCCATTTACCTCATGCTTGACAAAAAGCGTTTTTAGTTGTTTTCCATGCAAGAGTCAGATTATCTTCTCCAAACCATTGTACATAAATGTTTGTGCATTTTTTTGAGTGTGTAGATCGGCCTTTAAATGAGGTCTGCCGACTCTTTTGATGTTGCTGAATTTCTCTGACTGGACAAAACTGGGTGATGGTCATGCGCCAAGCTTTGCTACAGGTGATGTGCGTCTTCCTGGAGCTTTGGCTTTGAAGGATAATAAACAATTTAAAGCATTACTTTTATATCCTCTTAAGCCAGATTTAGATCTGTAATGAAGGAGCAAGCGAGGTTTTCATGAATATTTTTAGTATGTATTATGAGAGCACGAGGAAGGGTTGTCCTAGTGTAGGCTCTGTTCACCACTTGTGATAAGTAGGGGTGCTTCTGGGAGGAGACGGGGCGGGCAGTTTTCATTAGTGTCCCCGCCCACCCACCGCACCCAGTAAAAGTGACCTGCTCTTCCAGTAACCTCACTCTTGGTGATAATCTGGCCATCGAGAGCATTGCACGAAATGTCCCAAAGTGGTCACATTTTTTCATTTTCCTCCTTTGTCCTTGTCACTATTCTCTTTTCCTGTTCCTTTTTTTAAATTTCCCTGCCTGCTTCACTTTTGGGATCTTTTCTAATTTATTTTTTCTGTTTGTCACTATTAGTGGCCTGTTTGAGTGGAGGCTTATCGTTCATTATGGTGATACTTTCAAGCATCTCTTAACGTAATGAGGCACGAGTTTTTTCTGACCCTCGCCTGGCTGCCCCTCGAGTACCTCCTTCTTCAGCAGGTGTCCTCTGTAAAAGGCAGTAGTTAGGCTAGGAGGGCCATCTGTCTGCGTTGAGCTTCCCGGCTGTGCAGTGTTGTACACTGAGAGCAGCCATGCGCCGTATGGCCATCCACATGAACGCGGCTGTGTTCCAGTACACCTTACTGATGGACACTCACATTTGAATTTCATATAATTTTCATATGTCAGCAACTATTGATTTGTCCAACCTTTTAAAAGCATAGAAATCATTCTTGGTTTGTGGGCAGTGAAAACGCAGATGGTGGGAAGGATGTGGGGCTGGGAGCCCTAGTTCGCTCACCCTGCTCCGTGACGTCCTCTGTGCATCTCTCACCTTAGTCTTATTCCATGACATTGTCGTTGACTTACGTACTTTTACTGGCTTCTTGTTGACCTCCATTGATCATAATTTGCATCTTCGTAACATTAACATATAGGCATGTTTTAATCAAAGTTCTAGTGCCCTTCATGAAAATGCCAATTTTTAATCAACATACACAGGCTTTCTAAGTCAGTTGGGAAATGCATCAATTTTAAGTTGATCTGTGATACAGTCTAGTCAATAAATGAAATGTATCAAATGTAAATAATAGTGAAGACCATTTTCCTTCAAACTTTATTTGAAATCATGTGTTTTGATAACTGGGCAGCCTTTAGCAATTGTTCCCTTTTGCTTCTCCATCCCTCTCCTTTCCCGTTTTTGACATGGATAAGTGGAATTACCATGATCTTAATGGTGGCTGGTGCTTATGTGACATTTAGGCATAGCTCTAGAGCTGTTCCGTGTATTTTGTAGATGTAGGTTCTCACATGGCCCTGGCAAGCCATTCCTCTCTGTCTCGTCGCTGTTACTCAGAATATGTTAGTGATTTATTAATAGACCCTTGATGCAAAACCAGTTTATAAATTGGGGGCTCCTTGTAACTCTCATAAGGAAACCAAGTCCTTTAACGAGTGGTGCGCTTGTGCTCCTTCTGCTCATGGACCGTCCACGGTCGAAGAGCCACTGTGTGTCCCCCACTCATCTGTAGCAGAAGAAACCACTGATGGTGGTCTGAATGTGACTCTCCGGCATTCTCGGCTGGTCCAGGCAGGATCCTCACTAACACACAGAAGAGGGAGCCAGGATGAGGGAAGAATGTCATGATTTTGACTTTCTGCATTCCTGTGTAATCTTACTCCTACTACAGTGGTCAGACAAGATAGGTTCCTGTCCAGCTCTTCTCCGGGCCTGTGTTTATATAACCGCTCGTAAAATCACCCAAAGATGATGGCAGTAAAAACATCCCTTTTTTCTTTTGATTCCTGAAGAAACAGTCTAAAAAAGACGAAGAGTGGTAACTAGGAATTGTTCCTGGAAGAGGCATATTTCCAGATCAATGCCATTCGGGGCTGGTTTTAAATCCCAGCAGTTTGGGGCGCCTGGGTGGCTCAGTCAGTTAAGCATCTGCCTTCGGCTCAGGTCATGATCCCAGGGTCCTGGGATCGACCCGCCTCGGGCTCCCAGCTCAGTGGGGAGCCTGCTTCTCCCTCTGCCCCTCCCCCTGCTCTTGCTCTCTCTCTCAATCTCTCTCTCTCTCTCACTTTCAAATAAATAAATAAAATCTTAAAAAAAAAATCTCAGCAGTTTGTTGTGTTGGGATTATTGAAATACTGGATAAAGTGACACAATCAGCAAGTGCTTTTGATTTTTTGACAAGTTAATTCCAGGATATAGTGAGAGTCGATGTCTAAATAAGGTCCTGTTGCCCTATATACTCCCCTCTTTTAAAATCGCAGAGTACCTGATCTTCTCCCCACGGAAGGAATAATCATTGCAAAATGAGCAGGAAATTTATTCCCCTCTACTCATCTGGCATAAATTGTTTGTCCCACATAACTTGATGAATTGCTGCTTTCAAGGTCGATGTGGTAGTTTTTGTTTTGTTAAACAGCTATAAATCTCATCTAATACAGTCTTCGTGATAACAGGAAGAAAACCATAAGTTAATATCTGTTATATTTCATTGCTTAAAAATAATTGTTACTAGTAAAACTTCATTTTTACAAACATAATTTGATCTTGCATAATTGATAGGAGAAAATGCAGGGAATTTGTCCAGGCTCTGTTTCCAGCTGATTTGTTTTCCAGGAACTGCCACATGCAATAATCCAAATCAATTCTGTTTATATAATAAAGCAGGCAGAATTTATAGTGAGCGTCCAGAATGAATTACCAACAGCTACAGAAGCAAACATTTTTTTTATATGTTCTGATCCTTTTGCAAAATTGAAATATTTTGTGATGCACTATTCTCGCATTTTTGTTTGGTTTGTTTGTTTTAAGAATCACAGAGGACAAAACCTTAGGGACCTATTTGAAATTTCCTCTTCAGTTACTGAGGATCGTGACAGAGAGAAAGGGAGAAGATCAGATACACACTAAAATACTCTTCCTTTCAGTGCCACTCCTGCCTGCAAACCAGTGGATCTATTTTTTAGGCACTCAGCATTTCCTTCACTGGAAAGGGAAAGGCATGCCATAATTTTGGTTCTTTCTGGACAGTTTTCTTTTAATGACAAGTTGATACAAGGTTTTGATCCATGATTCCAGCATTATGGAATGTTCCTTATAATTAATCATGTTCATTAGACTTTTTTTTTTTGGTCATAGCGACAATCAAGCCAGCTAATTGCCTAGGTATCTCCATTTTTGGAGTAGTCATCAAAACTCCTGTTTGTCATGTTCAGGAACTTCACCTGGGTGACACTGGGGTCAAGATGCCACATCATGGCCAACGTTGGCTCTGTGAGTTCCTACTCAGCCACTTCACCTATGGTTAACAAACCAGTGGTAATCAGTTCCCACCGCATTCCTGTGGGNGTAAATTGGGGGCTCCTTGTAACTCTCATAAGGAAACCAAGTCCTTTAACGAGTGGTGCACTTGTGCTCCTTCTGCTCATGGACCGTCCACAGTCGAAGAGCCACTGTGTGTCCCCCACTCATCTGTAGCAGAAGAAACCACTGATGGTGGACTGAATGTGACTCTCCGGCATTCTCGGTTGGTCCAGGCAGGATCCTCACTAACACACAGAAGAGGGAGCCAGGATGAGGGAAGAATGTCATGATTTTGACTTTCTGCATTCCTGTGTAATCTTACTCCTACTACAGTGGTCAGACAAGATAGGTTCCTGTCCAGCTCTTCTCCGGGCCTGTGTTTATATAACCGCTCGTAAAATCACCCAAAGATGATGGCAGTAAAAACATCCCTTTTTTCTTTTGATTCCTGAAGAAACAGTCTAAAAAAGACGAAGAGTGGTAACTAGGAATTGTTCCTGGAAGAGGCATATTTCCAGATCAATGCCATTCGGGGCTGGTTTTAAATCCCAGCAGTTTGGGGCGCCTGGGTGGCTCAGTCAGTTAAGCATCTGCCTTCGGCTCAGGTCATGATCCCAGGGTCCTGGGATCGAGTTCCGCCTCGGGCTCCCAGCTCAGTGGGGAGCCTGCTTCTCCCTCTGCCCCTCCCCCTGCTTGTGCTCTCTCTCTCAATCTCTCTCTCTCTCTCACTTTCAAATAAATAAATAAAATCTTAAAAAAAAAATCTCAGCAGTTTGTTGTGTTGGGATTATTGAAATACTGGATAAAGTGACACAATCAGCAAGTGCTTTTGATTTTTTGACAAGTCAATTCCAGGATATAGTGAGAGTCGATGTCTAAATAAGGTCCTGTTGCCCTATATACTCCCCTCTTTTAAAATCGCAGAGTACCTGATCTTCTCCCCACGGAAGGAATAATCATTGCAAAATGAGCAGGAAATTTATTCCCCTCTACTCATCTGGCATAAATTGTTTGTCCCACATAACTTGATGAATTGCTGCTTTCAAGGTCGATGTGGTAGTTTTTGTTTTGTTAAACAGCTATAAATCTCATCTAATACAGTCTTCGTGATAACAGGAAGAAAACCATAAGTTAATATCTGTTATATTTCATTGCTTAAAAATAATTGTTACTAGTAAAACTTCATTTTTACAAACATAATTTGATCTTGCATAATTGATAGGAGAAAATGCAGGGAATTTGTCCAGGCTCTGTTTCCAGCTGATTTGTTTTCCAGGAACTGCCACATGCAATAATCCAAATCAATTCTGTTTATATAATAAAGCAGGCAGAATTTATAGTGAGCGTCCAGAATGAATTACCAACAGCTACAGAAGCAAACATTTTTTTTATATGTTCTGATCCTTTTGCAAAATTGAAATATTTTGTGATGCACTATTCTCGCATTTTTGTTTGGTTTGTTTGTTTTAAGAATCACAGAGGACAAAACCTTAGGGACCTATTTGAAATTTCCTCTTCAGTTACTGAGGATCGTGACAGAGAGAAAGGGAGAAGATCAGATACACACTAAAATACTCTTCCTTTCAGTGCCACTCCTGCCTGCAAACCAGTGGATCTATTTTTTAGGCACTCAGCATTTCCTTCACTGGAAAGGGAAAGGCATGCCATAATTTTGGTTCTTTCTGGACAGTTTTCTTTTAATGACAAGTTGATATAAGGTTTTGATCCATGATTCCAGCATTATGGAATGTTCCTTATAATTAATCATGTTCATTAGACTTTTTTTTTTTGGTCATAGCGACAATCAAGCCAGCTAATTGCCTAGGTATCTCCATTTTTGGAGTAGTCATCAAAACTCCTGTTTGTCATGTTCAGGAACTTCACCTGGGTGACACTGGGGTCAAGATGCCACATCATGGCCAACGTTGGCTCTGTGAGTTCCTACTCAGCCACTTCACCTATGGTTAACAAACCAGTGGTAATCAGTTCCCACCGCATTCCTGTGGGAGGAAATACTATGACTCGTGTCATATTAAATTTTGAAGACTAATTCAAACTGTGGAAACTGAGTTTATTACTGAAATATTTCACCTGCATGAGTAAAAGAGGGAGGGTGTCTGGAGTCCTTATTTTTGGATAGACCATATATTGTCTGACTTGGACCTGTTTCCTGAGGACCAAATCTCTAGTGTTCTCTCCTCCCCTTTTCTCTCCCCTATTCCTTGTGGCCAGTGGAGGTTCTAGTCCACGTAACTATACTGGGATTATTCTTGAAACCCTCCATCCTTGGCCTGATCCTTTTTTTTTTTTTTTTAAGATTTTATTTATTTATTTGAAAGTGAGAGAGAGACTGAGAGTAGGAGCCAGGGGGAGGGGCAGAGGGAGAAGGAGAAGCAGACTCCCTGCTGAGCAGGGAGCCTGATGTGGGACTCGATCCCAGAACCCTGGGATCATGACCTGAGCCAAAGGCAGACGCTTAACCTACTGAGCCACCCAGGAGCCCCCCCTTTGG
>NC_048232.1:6378540-6398279 GCF_002007445.2 Ailuropoda melanoleuca | reverse complement strand
TAAATTGGGGGCTCCTTGTAACTCTCATAAGGAAACCAAGTCCTTTAACGAGTGGTGCACTTGTGCTCCTTCTGCTCATGGACCGTCCACAGTCGAAGAGCCACTGTGTGTCCCCCACTCATCTGTAGCAGAAGAAACCACTGATGGTGGACTGAATGTGACTCTCCGGCATTCTCGGTTGGTCCAGGCAGGATCCTCACTAACACACAGAAGAGGGAGCCAGGATGAGGGAAGAATGTCATGATTTTGACTTTCTGCATTCCTGTGTAATCTTACTCCTACTACAGTGGTCAGACAAGATAGGTTCCTGTCCAGCTCTTCTCCGGGCCTGTGTTTATATAACCGCTCGTAAAATCACCCAAAGATGATGGCAGTAAAAACATCCCTTTTTTCTTTTGATTCCTGAAGAAACAGTCTAAAAAAGACGAAGAGTGGTAACTAGGAATTGTTCCTGGAAGAGGCATATTTCCAGATCAATGCCATTCGGGGCTGGTTTTAAATCCCAGCAGTTTGGGGCGCCTGGGTGGCTCAGTCAGTTAAGCATCTGCCTTCGGCTCAGGTCATGATCCCAGGGTCCTGGGATCGAGTCCCGCCTCGGGCTCCCAGCTCAGTGGGGAGCCTGCTTCTCCCTCTGCCCCTCCCCCTGCTCTTGCTCTCTCTCTCAATCTCTCTCTCTCTCTCACTTTCAAATAAATAAATAAAATCTTAAAAAAAAAATCTCAGCAGTTTGTTGTGTTGGGATTATTGAAATACTGGATAAAGTGACACAATCAGCAAGTGCTTTTGATTTTTTGACAAGTCAATTCCAGGATATAGTGAGAGTCGATGTCTAAATAAGGTCCTGTTGCCCTATATACTCCCCTCTTTTAAAATCGCAGAGTACCTGATCTTCTCCCCACGGAAGGAATAATCATTGCAAAATGAGCAGGAAATTTATTCCCCTCTACTCATCTGGCATAAATTGTTTGTCCCACATAACTTGATGAATTGCTGCTTTCAAGGTCGATGTGGTAGTTTTTGTTTTGTTAAACAGCTATAAATCTCATCTAATACAGTCTTCGTGATAACAGGAAGAAAACCATAAGTTAATATCTGTTATATTTCATTGCTTAAAAATAATTGTTACTAGTAAAACTTCATTTTTACAAACATAATTTGATCTTGCATAATTGATAGGAGAAAATGCAGGGAATTTGTCCAGGCTCTGTTTCCAGCTGATTTGTTTTCCAGGAACTGCCACATGCAATAATCCAAATCAATTCTGTTTATATAATAAAGCAGGCAGAATTTATAGTGAGCGTCCAGAATGAATTACCAACAGCTACAGAAGCAAACATTTTTTTTATATGTTCTGATCCTTTTGCAAAATTGAAATATTTTGTGATGCACTATTCTCGCATTTTTGTTTGGTTTGTTTGTTTTAAGAATCACAGAGGACAAAACCTTAGGGACCTATTTGAAATTTCCTCTTCAGTTACTGAGGATCGTGACAGAGAGAAAGGGAGAAGATCAGATACACACTAAAATACTCTTCCTTTCAGTGCCACTCCTGCCTGCAAACCAGTGGATCTATTTTTTAGGCACTCAGCATTTCCTTCACTGGAAAGGGAAAGGCATGCCATAATTTTGGTTCTTTCTGGACAGTTTTCTTTTAATGACAAGTTGATATAAGGTTTTGATCCATGATTCCAGCATTATGGAATGTTCCTTATAATTAATCATGTTCATTAGACTTTTTTTTTTTTGGTCATAGCGACAAAAATCAAGCCAGCTAATTGCCTAGGTATCTCCATTTTTGGAGTAGTCATCAAAACTCCTGTTTGTCATGTTCAGGAACTTCACCTGGGTGACACTGGGGTCAAGATGCCACATCATGGCCAACGTTGGCTCTGTGAGTTCCTACTCAGCCACTTCACCTATGGTTAACAAACCAGTGGTAATCAGTTCCCACCGCATTCCTGTGGGAGGAAATACTATGACTCGTGTCATATTAAATTTTGAAGACTAATTCAAACTGTGGAAACTGAGTTTATTACTGAAATATTTCACCTGCATGAGTAAAAGAGGGAGGGTGTCTGGAGTCCTTATTTTTGGATAGACCATATATTGTCTGACTTGGACCTGTTTCCTGAGGACCAAATCTCTAGTGTTCTCTCCTCCCCTTTTCTCTCCCCTATTCCTTGTGGCCAGTGGAGGTTCTAGTCCACGTAACTATACTGGGATTATTCTTGAAACCCTCCATCCTTGGCCTGATCCTTTTTTTTTTTTTAAGATTGTATTTATTTATTTGAAAGTGAGAGAGAGACTGAGAGTAGGAGCCAGGGGGAGGGGCAGAGGGAGAAGGAGAAGCACACTCCCTGCTGAACAGGGAGCCTGATGTGGGACTCGATCCCAGAACCCTGGGATCATGACCTGAGCCAAAGGCAGACGCTTAACCTACTGAGCCACCCAGGAGCCCCCCCTTTGGCCTGATTCTTAAAACAATTTTAAATTAGTAAATTTTTTCACTTTGCTAATGTAGAGCCACTCAATTATATTCCCCTTTCACTGGGCAGCCTCAGAAAGAGGCAGAGCTTGAGGACTCTTGGGAAGGAGGGAGGCATGACTGAGATGCTAGTTAATGTTGAGGGAGCCTAAGGGGAGTCTGGACAAATTCCCTGAATTTTCTCCTATCAATTATGAGAGGTAAAATTATGTTTGTAAAAATGAAGTTTTACTAGTAACAATTATTTTTAAACAATGAAATATAGCAGATATTTATTCGGTCCTTTGAATAAAATGACATCTGAGCAGAGACCCAAATGAAGTAAAGGACCAAGCCTTGGATATATCTGGGGGGAAGAGTGTTCTGGGCAGTGGGAACAGTACATGCAAATGTCCTGGGGCAGGAGCATCCTGGATGTATTGGAGGAGAGTCATGGAGGCCAGCAGAGTGGGGCAGGAGTGTGTGCTGGGGAGAGCAGTAGGGGCAGATTAGAGCTGTGGCCGGTAGGGCCGTGTGGGTTGTGGTAAGGACTGGCTTTTGTTCATCAGAGGATTTTGAACAGCAGAGTAACTCAGTCACTGAAAATCCTGTGGGAGTGAACAGCGTGTGCTTGGCCATGTTACGTTGAGGTGTTGGTGGAAATGTCAAGGTGGGTGGTGTGTGTGTGTCTGGGGTTCAGAGAGCCGTACTGGTCAGTGTGGGAACTGGATGTGGTCAGCATACAGCTGGTGTCTGAAGCCATGAGCCTGGATGACATCAGTTAGGGGATGAGGGCAGGTGGAGAGGATGTCCTAGGACTGGGTGCTGGGACATTCCAGAGGTTGGCCAATGAGAAGCAGCAGCAAAAGAGACTGAGGAGGGATGACCAGGAAGGTAAGCTGAGAGAGCTTGATGGCTCGGGGGCAAAGTATCCTGGTCGGCTTGGCGACTACAAAGCGCCACAGATGGGGCAGCTTATCAGAAACGTATTCCTCAGTTTTGGAGGCTGGAACACTAAGATCAGGGTGCTGACAGGGTTGGGTTCTGGTGACAGCTTTCTCCCAGGCTGCAGACAGCCAGCTTCTCCTTGTATCCCTGCTTAGTGGAAAGGGTGTGGGAGCTCTCTGGGGGTCTCTTTTATAAGGGTGCTAATCCCATTCATGAGGGCTCTCCCTTCATGACCTAATCCCTTCCCAAAGGCCCCACCATCAAATACTGTCACATCGGGGGTTAGCATTTCACCATAAGAATTTTGGGGAGACACAAAAATTGAATCCATAACACTAAGAGAAGAATGTTTTTAAGGAGGAGAAGGAGTGATCAGACCTATGGAACACTGTTCATTATGTCAAGTAAGCAGAAGACTGAAAATTGGCCTTTGGATTTGGCAATCTGGAAATCATTGGTGATCTTACCCTAATAACTACTTAATCTTTCCCAGTCTGTCTTTGTGCTCTGCAAGTCTGGCCCCACCTGGTTCATGGTACTTGCTGAGCTTGCTTCCAAATAGTTGTACTCTGACACCTGTTATAGCTGTTGCCCGCAGTTTTGACAGGTGAGAAATTGATCTGTGACTTGTGCCATATAGAGTTGTCAGAGCAGAAAAGTTCCTAAGAGAAGAAATGTGTAAAAGAGTGAGATTATGTTGGGATTATTCTCCAGTTTGCAGACCTGTAATGTAGACATCCGTCCATCCCATAATTTTGAATTGCTAGTGACTTTTGTCATTTAGTCATGCAAAATGTGTTCTGATTTTTAATTTTTTAATTTTTAAAGATTTTATTTATTTATTTTAGAGAACATGAGAGTGAGAGAACACAAGCAAGGGGAGCAGCAGGCAGAAGGAGAGAGAGAAGCAGACACCCCGCTGAGCAGGGAGCCCAAAGTGGGGCTTGATCCCAGGACCCTGAGATCATGACCTGAGCCAAAGGCAGATGCTTAATCAACTGAGCCATCCGGGCGCCCCATGTTTTGATTAAAAAAAAAAACTTATGTCACTAGTAATTTTTCACTAGCATGTTTAAAAAATGTACAGTCATGGGGCGCCTGGATGGCTCAGTCGTTAAGCATCTGCCTTCAGCTCAGGGCGTGATCCCGGCGTTATGGGATCGAGCCCCACATCAGGCTCCTCCGCTATGAGCCTGCTTCTTCCTCTCCCACTCCCCCTGCTTGTGTTCCCTCTCTCGCTGGCTGTCTCTATCTCTGTCNTAAATAAAATTTAAAAAAATGTTAGTCAGGTAAAATTGTCCTCATGTAATGTAGGGATGCAAAGGATTTAAATCTACAATAATGAGATAATAAATCCTATTGTTAAGAGCTAATTTTCTAGGGTCTGTGTTTTGCCAAGAAGTTCTGCTTTGGAGGACTCGTTGGTAGAAGAGAGTTGGAGTTTCATTAGTATTCACAAAAATGGCAGGTTTAAAGAATCGAACCACATCTGGGGCCATGTTTTATATTCAGGCATGACTGGTGAGTCACAGGATTTGTCCATCACTGGCAGAATGCCCGCAAGCTATCGGTGCTTACGACTGGACCTAACTGATTATGTATGAAACATGCCTCTTCCCTTGAAGGACATATTCTAGATCTTCCTCACCTGCATTTTAACAAGAGGGATTTCACTGCATATCCTAAATATTTCAGATCTCATGTTGGGTGCTCACAGAATCATTCCATTTCTTTTCTCATGGTCTGGTTCATATTCAGTGCTAACACACTTTCAATGAGGCGTAATTAAAGAGGCCTTTAGTTATTGTAATTAGCATGTTAATCAGATTTGCACATGAAGAAAGTAATCTTCGGTTATGTGTTTTCACAAAGTATTACTCTTTTCCAATATTTCCTTCTAAGGGAAATAACATTTCATGAGGTGTAGTTGTTAGGGTAAACAGGAACTTCTGTGTTAAATCATTTATTTAAAATTGACTTACCAGGCAATATAAGTCTTTTAAAGTAGACCCACAGGAAGTAGTTTTGAGAAATCTGACCCAGAACCCAAGGTTTTGTTGAGCAATCGTGTTTATGTCCTAGACTTCTAAAATAATTTGTGTTTTGCACCTTGTTTTATTCTCTTAATTATACAACACATATGTTTGGAGGAGCTATTCTGAAATTGACATTGTATACATCGGTAGCATGTAAATTAAGAGAAGTCTGTCTGTTGCAAATGTACTCTCTAGTGTATTTGTTACTGATTATAGGTCCGCCTGGTGGCTTTGAGTGTTATTTGTTGTTGAATGGGGACGAGAATAACTAGTTCATTGGTTTTTGGATGCACTAACTGAGGTGCTGTGTGTGAAGGTGTTTGGTACATAGTGAAGACTCAGGAGATGTTTTATAATCAGAATTGCTGAGCCTCATATCTGTTGGGTTGGGGAAAGAGGATTGATAAATTGCTTCCCTTTCGGAAGCTGTGTGGGGAACATATATTGGGTCCCCCGTGCTTGGCATGAGGTTGTAAGATAGAGCATGTCATCCTCGATGCTCTTCTTGCCCAGTGACTTACATCATGGCCACATTTTAATATAATAATATATTTTTCTTCTGCAGTCATTCTTAATTTTTGGGGGGGTCATAGAGTCCTTTGAGAATCTGATGGACTCAGTGAAACTTCTTAGGAGGGGCATTCAGCACACACCTGCATACTTAACAATTTCGTTTTCAATTTTATGGGCTACAAGTTAAGAATCTTTGCTATAGGGGATATAATAACTGGTCAAACGGCAACTGTAGGAATGGGCCTGTCTGGGGTTAGGAAATTGACTTCGCTGGTGGGCTTTTGGTTAAAAGAAATTCCTAGCAGTCCAAGTTTGGTGGCCGAAGAGATGGAAAAACCAATCATGTGAGTTAGATTAAAGTTGGATGCAAAGGGTGGGACTTAATCTCCACTTTCTCTTTTGGGGGTGCTTCAGGAAGGCGATGGAAACATAATGTTCTGGCTTTGGAGCAAGACTGAGTAGAAGCTAGAAGCACAGCGGATGTTTATGTCTAGTTCCTGTAAAACATCCGGAAGAGGATGACTGCTAGTGAGCAGTGAGAGACTGGATCTCTCCAGATGGCTTGGACCCCTAATTATTTTCTGAAGCATTGATGTCATGTGGTTAAAGCAAACTTGAGTTTATTGTGAGTAAGGGCCTTTGGATGCAGGGTGTGCAAGCAGTGGCAGCAAGACCAACCCCAGACCTCACCTGCCAGCCTCACTTAGGATGGATTTAACCACTGGACTCAAATGACAGTGCCTGAGAGAGAGAATATGTCTGTGCAGCTTGGAGAGTAGACATGGTGGGTGTGTGCAGGGTGGAGTGTGGTGCGTGGTGGAAATGTATTGTAAATACTGCCTTCGACTGTATCCTCTTAAGGAGGTCCTACCCTTTAGTTCATTGACTGTGCTTGCAACAGTTGTCAAGCATGTGAAAACTCTAAAATTTAATTCAATTTTCTGTTCGTATTTGAAGCAATTACATGATCTTTGATCATTGTCTGGTCTTAGTTTCGAAATTTGGAAATGTAACTTCTAAACTAAAATCTCCTTGATTAGTTTTTTAAATTGGTCTGTTTGCCGGCAAACCGCCCATCAGAGTGGGTGTGGTCCTGTTAGCACCACGCCTGCTGGTGCATTTGACCTTCCCCCTCCTCCCACCCCCAGGCCTGTCCCTCCTCCTCCTCTACTCATCCTTTATTTAGCACTTGGCCCCTGCCAAGCCCTGTGCCAAGTGCTTTGTGAGGGTTCTCTCACTTACTGGTCATAAGGCTCTTCCAGGTGAGTACTGTGAGAAGGCTCCTTTTTACAGGTAAGGAATCCCGGCCAGAGAGGTTAGGTCATTTTCTGATGTCACACAGCCAATACAGGGAGCAGCTGGAATTCTACTCAGCACCATCTACAGCCTCTCATTTCCTGTGTGGCGTGGCTTCCTCAGAGGGTATCAGGTAGTCTCAGGCTTCTGGAAGATACAACCTGCAGGAACGTCTAAGGATTGATTCCTTATCATTTCCCCCTTTTCTGTGAGTGTTTTTGTTGTTTTCTTTTGATCTGCTGACCCTTTAGGATGGTAATAAGATAATGCACTGGTTGGGGTTCTTCAGAGAAAGAGAACCTAGGACTTTTTTTTTTTTTTTAAAGATTTTATTTATTCGACAGAGACAGAGACAGCCAGCGAGAGAGGGAACACAAGCAGGGGGAGAGGGAGAGGAAGAAGCAGGCTCCCAGCAGAGGAGCCTGACGTGGGGCTCGATCCCATAACGCCGGGATCACGCCCTGAGTTGAAGGCAGACGCTTAACCGCTGTGCCACCCAGGCGCCCCCCAATAGGACGTTTATACATCTGTAAGAGGAGACTTATTTTACGGGATTGGCTCACACGGTTGTGGAGACATGGGGAGTCCAAAACCTGATAGAGGAGGAGACTGGGAAAGCATTGCAGTTTGAGTCCAGAGACTGTCTGCTGAAGAACTAGAAGGAGGCTGTGTTGCAGATAAAGTCCCAAGACAGTCTGCAGGAGAATTTCCTCTTTTCTTGAAGATTTAAGCTTTTTAGAGCAGTTTAAGGTTCACAACAAAATTATGAAGAAGGTACAGAGATTTCCCTATGCCCTGCCCCCACATATGCCCAGCTTCTACCATTATCAACACCCCCCGCCAGAGTGGGACCTTTGTTACAACTGATGAGCCTCCAGGGACACATCCTCCCCACCCAGAGTCCACATTTGGTGGTAGGGTTCCCTCTTGGTATCCTACATTCCATCATTATTGTATCATACAGAGTATGCCCTGAAATTGCTCTGTGCTGCACCTGTGCACCCCCTCCCAGCAGTCCTGGCAAGCACTGATCCTTTACTGCCTCCATCATTGTGCTTGCTCAGATGGTCATAGCGTTGGTATCATACAGTATGGAGCCTTTTCACATCAGCTACTTTCACTTGTAACATGCGTTTAAAGTTCTTCCATGTCTTTCTGTTGCTAGACAGCTCATGTCTTTTTAGTGCTGAATAATATTCCATTGTCTGGATTATCCTTTGACCTACTACTGAACAACATCTTGGTCATGTCCAAGTTTTGGCCATTATGAACAAAGTTGCCGTACACATCTGTGTGCAGGTTTTTGTGTGCACATGTTTTCAGTTCCTTTGAGTAAATATCAAGGAATGTAATTGCTGGATTGTATGGTAAGGGTATGTTTAGTTTTATAAGAAGCCACCAAGGTGTCTTCCCAGGCGGCTACACCATTTTGCACTTTGACCAGCAGTGAATGAGAGTTCCTGTTGCTTCACACCCTCCCCATCATTTTGTGTTGTCAGTGTTTTGAATTTTTGCCATTCTAAAGGCATATAGTGGCATCTCGTTCTTGTTTTAATTTGCATTTGCCTGATGACATATGATGTGGAGTATTTTGTCATATGCCATTTGCCAGCTCTCTGTCTTTTCTGATGAGGTATCTGTTAAGGTGGTTGGCCCATTTTATAATCAGGTTTTTATCTGATTGTTGAGTTTTAAGAGGACTCTATATCTCGGGTAACAGTCCTTTACCAGATGTGTCTTTTTCAAATATTTTCTCCTAGTCTATGGCTTGTCTTCTCATTCTCTTGACAGTGTGTTTTGCAGAGCCGAAGATTTCCATTTTAATGAGGGCCAGCTTCTTTCTTTCTTTTGTGCATTGTGTCTTGGGTGTTTTATCTAAAAATGCATCACTGTACCCAAGATTATCTAGGTTTTCTGTTACGCTATCTTCTAGAAATTTTAAAGTTTTACATTTTACATTTAGGTTTATGATCCATTTTGAATTAATTTTTGTGAAGGTTAATTTTGGTAATTAACTTGTAATTGCACAATCTGTGTCTAGGTTCATTTTCTTTTTTGTATGTGGATGTCCGGTTGTTCCAGTACCATTTATTGAAGAAACTGTCTTTGCTCTAATGCATTGCCTTTGCTCCTTTGTCAAAGATCTGTTGACTGAATATATCTGTATCTGTTTCTGGGCTCTCTCTTTTATTCCACTAACCTATATGTTCATTTTTTCATCAACACCACACTGTCTTGGTTACTGTGGCTTTATAGTAAGTTTTGACGTCAGGTAGCATCGGTCTTTCAGCTTTGTTCCCCTTCAATATTGTCTTGACTGTTCTGGATTTTTTTCCTTTCCGTAAAAACTTCAGAATCATTTTGCTAATATCTATGAATTGCACTGAATCTATAGAGCAAGATTGGAAGAACTGACATCTTGACAATATTGAGTCTCCCTATCCATGAACATGGAATATCTCTTTATTCAGTTCTTCTTTGATTTCATCACAATTCTTTCATGCTCTGGGGAGGTCAGTCTTTGGTTCTCTTCAAGCCTTCCCCTGATTCAGTGACACCTACCCACACTGGGGAGAGCAGTCTGCTTCACTCAGAGTCTTCTGATTTCTGTGTAAATTTCATCCAAAAATACCCTCACAGAAAAATTCAGGATCACGTTTGACCAAATACCTGGGCACTTGTGTCCCAGGCATGTCCACACATAGAATAAGCCATTACAGTTAGCAGCTGCAAAAACCATTAAAAGATAGGCTGACTCATGTAATTAGATATATACGGAGGGCATGTTGATGTAAATTTTATGCAAGCTTGTTTTTTCTTTCTTTTCAAAGCTTACACCTAAGGGAAAATTTTAAATGGAAGCTATTTTGCTGCAGCAAAGAAAGTAACTTTATAGAAAGAAATAAGTCAAGTATGTGTGAGAGAGAAAGACCTGTGAGAATAAAATCTTTAACAAGAAAGTGTCTTATTCCATTGAACTTGGAGCCCCGGACCTTTGTGATATGTCAATTCAGTCTTGACAGTTTCTCTGCAGAGTGAACTAATAAAAGACCTGTAGGGAGTTTTTCTTAGTGGAGAGGAAAAAAAAATGTCTTACTCTTTGGAAGGGTATTCTTTAAAAGCAGGAACATGTTTAAAGCAATAGCAGAAATGCCTGTAAGTTGAGATATTGGCAGCTAGAGAAGAATTGGAGAGAATGTGCTCGAATGGGAGAAATTCCACATTTTATTGGATAAAAATCTCTAACCAGAGAACAGTGATCAGGTTTTAACTTTCTCCTAATGGTTTTGAGGCTATTTATCCTCCAGGCTCTTAAAAGATTCGATGCAGAGTAGTATGAGTTGTACATTGAGAATGTCATAAGCAGTTTTTATCTTTATGGCTTTTGTTTTGTAAATCTTGGTCGTTTATAGTGCTAAGAGGTTTTTTTGGGAACTTCAGAGAACTTCGGAGAAGCTGTTGGTTCCTCGAGGATGTGTCGTACCTTGTATTTCTTTCATTTCTACGTGATGCCCTCGTCTGAAATGAGCAGTATCATCGTTGCCTAATGGGGCTGTCGTGCATATTCCTTCAGAAGGAGAACTCCAGAGAGATATTACATGTCTGTCCCACCTCCTAAGATGTTTATGATGCCAACTCAATTAAATGGATGGGTCTCTGGCTTTCTGGGTTTTATGTGCTGCAACTGCAATCTAAAATGACTGCTTGTATCATGTGTAAGCAGTTGCAAGCCAGGCAAATGAAAGAAGTGGGAGTTCATTTGTGAATGCTTGTGGCGTGCTATTGAGTTAAATCGTATTTTATTGTAAGGTCTGTGTAATATCCATGGTAACAGTGGTTCTTCGCCTGAATCCAACAAGTTAGATTTCAACAAAAGATTAGTAAAACAGACACAATGCACAAAGCCATTGGATCTGTCTGTCCTTCCTCCTGCGACAGAGATGTACCAAACACCTGCTGTGTGTGTTTGTTACAGGTCCTGGGCGGGCTGTAGGAACGCGAGGGGCATGGGTGGAGTGGAGAGGAAGGTGTGGACTGTCTTGAGGCAGATGAGAACAAACGTGTAATAAATTGTACATTGTGTTCAGGCTGTGAGTGGAAAGACTCTGGGACTCCAGGAGGGACTATAGCTGATCCCGGAAATTAGGGAGGACCCCTGAGGAAGTGATGGTTGAGGTGCGGGTTTGCAGGAGACACAGTGGGGGGAGTGTTCCTACGCCAAAGGAGGAGGATATCCAGGCCAGTAATGAGGCCGCTGGGGAAGAGTTTAGAGAAAACCAGTGTGGAGAGCGAAGGGAAGAGTAGTGGAGAGGGACCCGGTCCCGCAGGACACTGGGACAGTTTTGGGGAGTTTGACATTTATTCGAAGATTCATTGGCTGGATGAAAGGATTCCTGTCTTGTTTATTCCTGTGTTGAATATAATATTCAAGGTCAAGAGCTATGCAATATCTAACAAAGAATTAATATCTAATGTAAATAANTAGAAGGCTTGTGTTGAATATAATATTCAAGGTCAAGAGCTATGCAATATCTAACAAAGAATTAATATCTAATGTAAATAAAGAGTTCCTACAAGTCAGTGTATTTTTTAGAAGATCAAAGCTTGATTTTTGTAGGTAACAGGTGTGAGAGGACTCCCAGACGCCCATGGACATTTGTGAAGCCGGCAGTGAATCGTGATCCCAAGGCTCGGAAAAGAGGTCTGGTCTATAGAGATAAATCTGGCAACTCTTGCCGTTGCTGTGGTTAAAGTCATGGGAGTGGATGAAATTATCCATGGAAGGACCGCAGAGTGAGAAGAAGAGCAAGCCAGCCCAGGGCCAGTTTCTAAGTAACCCCGAAGCATTGGAAGTTGAAGGAGATGGGTGGAGAAGGCGTGGCTGGAGAAGGAGGAAGGAAAATCCGGGGTTGGTGTCCTGGAAGCCCAGAGAGGACTTTGTTCCAGGGAGGAAGTCGTCGGTAGAGCAGTGCAGTGGGCGGCGTGGTCCTCATGGGGCAGGAGGTTGAATGGATGCAACAGTGAGTGAAGAGTGCAGTCTTCTTTGCTTACGTTTGGTTTTGGAGGGGAGCAGAGAAGTAGGGTATTGACTATTTCAAGGGAGGTTTTCATACAAGGTTGGGTGGTTCTAGGACTTGTAGGGGATGGTTTGGCTCAGTCTTTGTTTATGCTGCGGTGATAAGCATAGTCACTCTAGTTTCACAGGGGGACAGATGGGCAGTCAGAGGGAGGCAGGCGAGGGGAAGGTGAAGGACAGTTCACCGGATCTGGGTACAGGATGGGAAGGCGGTGGTTTTAAGTCAGGAGAACAAACATGGGGGTGGGGGTGGCTCCTTCAGACAGCACCCCTTAATCTGCGTGTCACTGAGGGAGGCACTCCCTGCTGCTCCTGTTCCAGACAGACGGACCACATGCTACTTCCAGGAGCTGGCCACAACGTTTGTGCAATCCCCCCAAATCCCCTCAACAGTGCTGCGCGGCCTGTAGATATATACCAATATACCTGCCTTATTTAAACAGGCAAATAAGATGCCATCAGAGCTTATTAGAGTACGTTCCTTTTCCAGGGAGCTGTGACTTGTGTGAATTGTAGGAATAGCTTAACTACCAGTGAAGTGAAATCACAAAGCTACTGCTTATGCCAGATTGGGGGGTCAGTGTGCAGAAACCTGGTTTGACTCCTGAGTCTTAGGGTGATCTCAGGTGTGCTCGTTTTCTTGTTTGTATGTGCTTATGTGCATGACACAAAGAACAGAAGTTGGGCTTGGATGTAAAAGACATGCAGAGGATGGGAACTCCAGTATGCTTTGTAGTGTCACTTAGGAAATACCTAGCTCTGTGTGTCAACATAAGTATCGATACAAGCCTCGTGTGTCATCTATTCGCTATTGATCTTGTTCTAAAAAGCGTAAGCAAGTCACTGCCTTTGTGCGTGATGGATCCCGTCGCGTTAAGACTGTTCTTGCAAAGGTGAACGAGAGAGATTGGCATTTTACCACTATATAACAGGTGATCAATTTTATAATAATGCGAGGAAGCAGGAGTAGAAGCTAAAAATGAATTGGCTACCCATCACGGTTCACATTAGGGATTATTTTCCATAAGGTAGATTTCCTTTTTGGTCCCCTTTTGTTGGTGTTTGAAGATGTGATCATTAGCATTAATTAGCATTAATATCCGACATAGGGAGAGGCAGTTAAGGGATTAGAAGGCTAAAAAGTATCACACGCTCTGGAAGAAATTTTTCTTCCAATTTTAATTTCTGAAATTAATAAAATATTATTAACCACGTGGTTTTTATGCCCATGGCCGTCATTTTGTATCCGAGATCTGATGTACAGGTGTATTAAAAGTTAAATTTGGATTGTCAGAAATTTGTGTATAATTAAAGCATCATTTTGCAATATTTCATACTCGTTCTTCTAAAGGAAGACTGAGTATGTTTATATAAACATTTTTATAATATTTTTTTATTATGTTAGTCACCATACAGTACATCCCTGGTTTTTGATGTAAAGTTCCATGATTCGTTAGTTGCGTATAACACCCATTTGAATGCATTAAAGAGGGAGCGATGGAGAGCATTATTGAAGAATACTTCACTCTTCACCAGCGTTGAGGCCCGTACCCCTAGAGCAGTAGGTGCCAGGAAGCCTTTTCTCATTTAATGCTTACAACCGCCCAGTGACGTCGTCCCCATGAAAAGTCACGTATGACCTTATGAGAAGCTAATTTCAACACGGAGGAACTCTCCCCCTCTCATTCCCAATATTGAGGAAAATTCTGAGCAATGTGTAGAATGTTAAGTTGCAGAGGGCTTTCTTGTTAGGAGTCTGTGGACATACCGACCAAGGTTTTAATGATTATAATGGCCTAAATAGTACCTGTTTTAGGGACTTAGACTATTCTGAGGTTCACACCACTCACTGTTCCTATTTCAGCTGAAAGCATCACTCTCTGTCGGCTCCTTCCAATGGTTCTTAGATTGTGCTTTTGCGACATCCTGCTCTCCAGAGCAAACTAATAATATTCCTTTTTGTAATTGTTCAAGTGTATTTATCTAACCTAACGAGTCCTGGAAGGTTAAATCGGGACTCCAGTCTACAGATGGAGAGTGTCAAGTGTGTGCGCACGCGTGCTCGCCCGTAAAGATAATTTTTGTGGCATTCTTCACGAGTTAACATCTTCATCTACATTGTATTTATTCCTGAAGATAGGGATGCTTTTATCTGTATGTGGTCCATTGCACATAGTAGGAGCTTATCCATCCTGTTGACCTGTTGAGTCATTTTGTGATCTGTCCTTCTGTTTGTGGGAACAATTTAATTTGAACCTGTTTGAAAAATCAGGGTAGATGCTTTCCTTTGAAAACATCCAAGGGAAAGAACTTTATAGTCTTTTATTCTTAATGGTTGGTGTAAGTGCTTCTGTTAATAATTCACGGTTCACTGTTGGCCATTTCTTTTCTTTAGCGAAGTCCGTGCTGAAGAATAGCTTCCTGATAAGTCAGAGGCTGCTGCCTGACATCTTATTGTAAGGCCCAGTTCTGCTGTGAGCCAGGAATTTCTGTGGATGGAGCACTCTTACTTATCTCTTCTTCCTCCAGAGACCACATTAAGATGCTAGTAAAGGAAGAAAACGTACATAAACCAACAACAGAAAGAATTGAAGAGAGACCAGTGCAGAAAAGAAATTTCAAATAGTGTTCCTGCAGCTTGAAAGCTCACGAAGGTTTGGTGACTGTCAAAGCTTGGTGGGGATCGCTGCAATCCCGCACTTGGTTGGGGGGGGAACTTGGAGCCTCTGCAGTGCTGGGTGGGTGGGAGTCCCAGGTGGGGCTGGGAATGGCAGGGTTTAATGGGGTGCCTGTGGTCAGAACACTTTCCAGGCTCTGTGTCCCCCACCCTGTTGGGACAACCGAGGACTAGAGACCACGTGTATCCTCTGGGTTCATCGCTGCAGAAACGGATGAACTGTCTGGGGACCACAGGAGAGGCCAGTTTGGGGGTTTGCTTCCCAGATGGGAGTTACCTAATGCCCACTCCGAGTCACAAGCCCCTGCTCCAGGACAGAGTCTTCCCTTCAGGTTTTCTGTGGTCTCCAGTTGGAGTGTGATGCATGACCATGAGCCACCAGATACCCCAGGAGAGCCTCTGATAGAGAGGAGGGAGGTAAACCACAAAACAACCTCCCCAGAGATGCAGGGCATACAGGTGGAGAAAATCCTCTGGTTACTGTATCAAGAGGTTTTGAAAATGACAGAGAAAGTTCTAGAAGAAGGGAACAACCAGAGAGCAAGACGGAACCCAAAATATGACCGAAAAAATAAATTCAGAGAAGCTTCGGTTGGAAGTAAGTGGAGAAAATTGCCATGAAGAACAAAGAAGCCTCCGTGTGTTTTCACTCTGAAGATAGGGGAATGCTTGGCTTTTCTTTTACCTAGAGTAGATCTGAGTGAAAGTGGCTCACTTTCCGGTGAGTGGAAAGGCATGATGCAGCCCGTCTTCCCCGAGGACCTGTCTGTGCAACCTGGTGACACGGACAGAGAGGGGAGTGTGTCCCTTTGACTTCAGCGCGGGTCTCAGTGTTCAGGGTCTGCCTGAATGGGTAGCTCTCATGGGCAGCTTTGTACGGTAGACCAGTGTCCACAGCAGACAGCCTCCTTGAGAAGTGAGGAATCATTAAATTCTCTGCGTTTAAGTGAGCTCGTTGGGCCTAGAAGTCCAACACGACTGGTGTTTTCCCAAATCCTGAAAAAAAAAATGATGATGATCTTCTGCCTTTTATTTGGAACCTTTTTTTTTTTTCAAAGTAATTAACACCCATCATGGGGCTCGAGCTCATGACCCAGAGATCAAGAGTCATGTGTTCTCCTGACTGAGCCAGGCAGGTGCCACCCTATTTGGAACCCTCTTTATAGATAGCTCTGTAATGCCCATAATGCTGTTGTGGGATTTGGGGGCCGTCTCTGAATGTCTTCGCCAACAAGCATGCGTGTGCGCGTGTGCGCTTTGTTTTTCTGAAACTCGTGTTCATGATTGCTTCCTTCAGTGAGAGACGGGTTCCTCCCCAAAGCGAGGTGTTAAAATGAGGAATGTAACTTGGATTTTTGAAAAAGCTTAGTTGAATAAAGTATATATATTATCTATGCTAAGTCTATATAATATTAAAACTGAATAGAATCTTGAAAACATGTTCATGAGAAGTTTGGACAAAGATCCTGATTTTATTCTTCTTATGAATAAAAAATCTTCTTGTGAGGGATTCCTGGGTGGCTCAGTTGGTTAAGCATCTGCCTTTGGCTCAGGTCATGATCCCAGGGTCCTGGGATCGAGCCCCACATTAGGCTCCTTGCTCAGCAGGGAGCCTGCTTCTCCCTCCGCCTCTGCCTGCTGCTCCCCCTGCTTGTGCTCTCTCTATCTCTGTCTGTCTCTCTGACAAATAAATAAAATCTTTAAAAAAAGAATCTTCTTATGAACTCCTAGGATTGTCTCTGTGTAAGCTAAAAACGTGGAAATGATTACAATGTTATGGGCAAACTTTTATCCATCTGCTCTGTTTTCATTTTAATCATTTCTTTCTTGCTGTAGAGTTCGCATTCAATGTTGTTGGGTGTGTGGTATGTTGCAGGTCTTCCGAAATTCAATGCGTGAATCATCTGATGGAAAAGATAATGACCACAGGGCAAGGCATTGGTTATCCTATTTGAGAAAGATGGTTCTTACATCCATGATAGTTGATTTTGAGTCTTTGAGGAGAGATGTTCTGTCGTAAATGAAAATTTATAGTCTTAGAATTTCTTTCTTTTTTTTAAAAAAATATTTTATTTATTTATTTGACACAGAGACAGCCAGCGAGAGAGGGAACACAGGCAGGGGAAGTGGGAGAGGAAGAAGCAGCCTCCCAGCGGAGGAGCCTGATGCGGGGCTTGATCCCAGGACTCTGGGATCACGCCCTGAGCCGAAGGCAGACGCTTAATGACTGAGCCACCCAGGCGCCCCTGTAGTCTTAGAATTTCTAATTAGAAACTTATGTGGACCCCCAGGAAAGTAGAGATCAGCTTCTTTTGCAATGAATTCTGAGGAATTTCTAGGCAATTTTTATTGTACTAAAATTTAACTGAATTCAACATTACTTAAAATAAGCGTGTTGACTGAGAATTGTAGACTTGTTAGGCATTTTTTATATATATAAAAATTTTATATATATAAAAATATATATATATATAGCGGTATTTTCTGTAACAGATTTTACATTTGAACATTTAGAGTTTTGAGAACTAAATGTTGACTAAAATAGTTTTTCCTTTAAAAGTCACAGTATTTGGGACGCCTGGGTGGCTCAGCTGGTTAAGCATCTACCTTCGGTTCAGGTCATGATTATCCCGGGGTCCTGGGATCGAGTCCTGTATCGGGCTTCTTGCTCAGTGGGGAGCCTGCTTCTCCCTCTACCTGCCGCTCCCCCTGCTTGTGCTCTGTCTCTATCAAATAAATAAATGAAATCTTAAAAAAAAAAAAAAACACCAGTATTCCTGAGGACTGTTTCCTTTCTACTTCTTAATCAAAAGCTGTTGGTGTATCTTTACAGCTAAGATACATTTTTTCAGGGAGAGTAATTTGACCAGACATTCTGTGGCACATCAAAGATGCTTCAGAGCCTGGCGCAGAGACATTAATGGATAGTTATAGGGCCTCTGGACTGGAGGGCTCACAAGGTATAAATTTCAGAAGCATCTCTAGTGTTCTTTTACTGTAACTCAACCCACTTCAATTTGAGCATTGTACGATGTCCTCGTAGGGTGATGGTTTATTTAAAAATTTTTAATTTAAATGTTCACTTTGATCATGTGGATGTTAGAACCAACCCTTAAGTGAACAATTGAACTTTCTTCCTGTAGTGGATATGGACATAAAGTCTGTCGAGTATAGGACCATTTTTCACTCAATTGTCCTGATTGTCATTTTTTGGTAAAGAACTAGAGAATGCATATTTACTGGGTATACTTGTATATTGTCCTCATCTTGAAATTTTTGGCTAAACAGTCATTTTCATATTGTCTGTATCATGCCTACAGTTTAAATTACTGATTTATCCGTATGCGAAATCTTTGAGAATCATAGATTCCTGTGGAAAGGCTCCTAGTAGGATTGGCGGCTGCGTACTTGAGTTTGAAGCTGGGGGTGACCTTTGTATTTTCTATGACCTTGGGAAAACTTAATTGGGAGCATCACCCTCAGAGCACTGTTAGGATGATCACAAGACACAGAGTAAGTTAAAGTTATGCTTGTAAAGTATAAGGTGAATACAAATCTTTTTTTTTTTTTTAAAGATTTTTATATATTTATTTGACAGTGATAGAGACAGCCAGTGAGAGAGGGAACACAAGCAGGGGGAGTGGGAGAGGAAAAGCAGGCTTATAGAGGAGGAGCCTGATGTGGGGCTCGATCCCACAACGCGGGGATCACGCCCTGAGCCGAAGGCAGACGCTTAACCGCTGTGCCACCCAGGCGCCCCCCTGAATACAAATCTTAATTCATTTGTTTTGTGTGCCGTTGCCTTTTGGTCTTCTCAGTAACTGTGGCCATGCAGGAGGGCTGTCTCCGTCTGTTCACCTGCTGTAACTAAAATACCACACTCTGCAGGCCTTATAAACAACAGAAGTTTATTTCTCAGAGCTCTGGAGGCTGGGAGTTCAAGATAAGGCACCACCAGATTCCACTTCCTGGGTCAGAGTTGGTTCACATGGTGGGAGGGTTGAGGAAGCTCTTGGGGTCTCATTTATGAGGGCACTAATTCCATCAGGAGGGCTCCACCCTCGTGACCTCCTCTAAACCTAATTACCTCCCCAGGGTCCCACCTCCTGATACAGTTGCACTGAGCATTAGGATTCAGTATGAATTTTGGGGGGCGGGGGACAGAAATCGTTTAGTACACAGCAGGGGGTTAATTTAGAAATGGGTAGAGCATTGAAAAATGGCAGCTACACTTTCTAATGACAGAAAAGGACACAGTAACAGTTCTGCCCCAAATATATGTATTACCTTATGAGTGTGTCTGTTGAAAATAAGGAAGAGGGTATTTTATTTGAGCAAAAGGTCTAGTGGTAGAAACTGATGAATTATTTGTGAATTTCCCTGATGGCTAATGATTTTGAACATTTTCTCATGTGTCTTTTAGCCATTTGTATGTCTTCATTGGAAATGTGTCTGTTCATATCTTCTGCCCATTTTTTGATTTGATTATTTGTTTCCCGTGTATTGAGTTTGAGAAGTTCCTTGTAGGGAAATTCAAATCAAAGCCGCATTGAGATACCACCTTACGCCAGTTAGAATGGCAAAAATTGACAAGACAGGAAACAACAAATGTTGGAGAGGATGTGGAGAAAGGGGATCCCTCTTACATTGTTGGTGGGAATGCAAGTTGGTACAGCCACTTTGGAAAACAGTGTGGAGGTCCCTTAAAAAGTTAAAAATTGAACTACC
>NC_048232.1:6280883-6375844 GCF_002007445.2 Ailuropoda melanoleuca | reverse complement strand
GTGTGCAGAAACCTGGTTTGACTCCTGAGTCTTAGGGTGATCTCAGGTGTGCTCGTTTTCTTGTTTGTATGTGCTTATGTGCATGACACAAAGAACAGAAGTTGGGCTTGGATGTAAAAGACATGCAGAGGATGGGAACTCCAGTATGCTTTGTAGTATCACTTAGGAAATACCTAGCTCTGTGTGTCAACATAAGTATCGATACAAGCCTCGTGTGTCATCTATTCGCTATTGATCTTGTTCTAAAAAGCGTAAGCAAGTCACTGCCTTTGTGCGTGATGGATCCCGTCGCGTTAAGACTGTTCTTGCAAAGGTGAACGAGAGAGATTGGCATTTTACCACTATATAACAGGTGATCAATTTTATAATAATGCGAGGAAGCAGGAGTAGAAGCTAAAAATGAATTGGCTACCCATCACGGTTCACATTAGGGATTATTTTCCATAAGGTAGATTTCCTTTGTTGGTCCCCTTTTGTTGGTGTTTGAAGATGTGATCATTAGCATTAATTAGCATTAATATCCGACATAGGGAGAGGCAGTTAAGGGATTAGAAGGCTAAAAAGTATCACACGCTCTGGAAGAAATTTTTCTTCCAATTTTAATTTCTGAAATTAATAAAATATTATTAACCACGTGGTTTTTATGCCCATGGCCATCATTTTGTATCCGAGATCTGATGTACAGGTGTATTAAAAGTTAAATTTGGATTGTCAGAAATTTGTGTATAATTAAAGCATCATTTTGCAATATTTCATACTCGTTCTTCTAAAGGAAGACTGAGTATGTTTATATAAACATTTTTATAATATTTTTTTATTATGTTAGTCACCATACAGTACATCCCTGGTTTTTGATGTAAAGTTCCATGATTCGTTAGTTGCGTATAACACCCATTTGAATGCATTAAAGAGGGAGCGATGGAGAGCATTATCGAAGAATACTTCACTCTTCACCAGCGTTGAGGCCCGTACCCCTAGAGCAGTAGGTGCCAGGAAGCCTTTTCTCATTTAATGCTTACAACCGCCCAGTGACGTCGTCCCCATGAAAAGTCACGTATGACCTTATGAGAAGCTAATTTCAACACGGAGGAACTCTCCCCCTCTCATTCCCAATATTGAGGAAAATTCTGAGCAATGTGTAGAATGTTAAGTTGCAGAGGGCTTTCTTGTTAGGAGTCTGTGGACATACCGACCAAGGTTTTAATGATTATAATGGCCTAAATAGTACCTGTTTTAGGGACTTAGACTATTCTGAGGTTCACACCACTCACTGTTCCTATTTCAGCTGAAAGCATCACTCTCTGTCGGCTCCTTCCAATGGTTCTTAGATTGTGCTTTTGCGACATCCTGCTCTCCAGAGCAAACTAATAATATTCCTTTTTGTAATTGTTCAAGTGTATTTATCTAACCTAACGAGTCCTGGAAGGTTAAATCGGGACTCCAGTCTACAGATGGAGAGTGTCAAGTGTGTGCGCACGCGTGCTCGCCCGTAAAGATAATTTTTGTGGCATTCTTCACGAGTTAACATCTTCATCTACATTGTATTTATTCCTGAAGATAGGGATGCTTTTATCTGTAATGTGGTCCATTGCACATAGTAGGAGCTTATCCATCCTGTTGACCTGTTGAGTCATTTTGTGATCTGTCCTTCTGTTTGTGGGAACAATTTAATTTGAACCTGTTTGAAAAATCAGGGTAGATGCTTTCCTTTGAAAACATCCAAGGGAAAGAACTTTATAGTCTTTTATTCTTAATGGTTGGTGTAAGTGCTTCTGTTAATAATTCACGGTTCACTGTTGGCCATTTCTTTTCTTTAGCGAAGTCCGTGCTGAAGAATAGCTTCCTGATAAGTCAGAGGCTGCTGCCTGACATCTTATTGTAAGGCCCAGTTCTGCTGTGAGCCAGGAATTTCTGTGGATGGAGCACTCTTACTTATCTCTTCTTCCTCCAGAGACCACATTAAGATGCTAGTAAAGGAAGAAAACGTACATAAACCAACAACAGAAAGAATTGAAGAGAGACCAGTGCAGAAAAGAAATTTCAAATAGTGTTCCTGCAGCTTGAAAGCTCACGAAGGTTTGGTGACTGTCAAAGCTTGGTGGGGATCGCTGCAATCCCGCACTTGGTTGGGGGGGGAACTTGGAGCCTCTGCAGTGCTGGGTGGGTGGGAGTCCCAGGTGGGGCTGGGAATGGCAGGGTTTAATGGGGTGCCTGTGGTCAGAACACTTTCCAGGCTCTGTGTCCCCCACCCTGTTGGGACAACCGAGGACTAGAGACCACGTGTATCCTCTGGGTTCATCGCTGCAGAAACGGATGAACTGTCTGGGGACCACAGGAGAGGCCAGTTTGGGGGTTTGCTTCCCAGATGGGAGTTACCTAATGCCCACTCCGAGTCACAAGCCCCTGCTCCAGGACAGAGTCTTCCCTTCAGGTTTTCTGTGGTCTCCAGTTGGAGTGTGATGCATGACCATGAGCCACCAGATACCCCAGGAGAGCCTCTGATAGAGAGGAGGGAGGTAAACCACAAAACAACCTCCCCAGAGATGCAGGGCATACAGGTGGAGAAAATCCTCTGGTTACTGTATCAAGAGGTTTTGAAAATGACAGAGAAAGTTCTAGAAGAAGGGAACAACCAGAGAGCAAGACGGAACCCAAAATATGACCGAAAAAATAAATTCAGAGAAGCTTCGGTTGGAAGTAAGTGGAGAAAATTGCCATGAAGAACAAAGAAGCCTCCGTGTGTTTTCACTCTGAAGATAGGGGAATGCTTGGCTTTTCTTTTACCTAGAGTAGATCTGAGTGAAAGTGGCTCACTTTCCGGTGAGTGGAAAGGCATGATGCAGCCCGTCTTCCCCGAGGACCTGTCTGTGCAACCTGGTGACACGGACAGAGAGGGGAGTGTGTCCCTTTGACTTCAGCGCGGGTCTCAGTGTTCAGGGTCTGCCTGAATGGGTAGCTCTCATGGGCAGCTTTGTACGGTAGACCAGTGTCCACAGCAGACAGCCTCCTTGAGAAGTGAGGAATCATTAAATTCTCTGCGTTTAAGTGAGCTCGTTGGGCCTAGAAGTCCAACACGACTGGTGTTTTCCCAAATCCTGAAAAAAAAAATGATGATGATCTTCTGCCTTTTATTTGGAACCTTTTTTTTTTTTTCAAAGTAATTAACACCCATCATGGGGCTCGAGCTCATGACCCAGAGATCAAGAGTCATGTGTTCTCCTGACTGAGCCAGGCAGGTGCCACCCTATTTGGAACCCTCTTTATAGATAGCTCTGTAATGCCCATAATGCTGTTGTGGGATTTGGGGGCCGTCTCTGAATGTCTTCACCAACAAGCATGCGTGTGCGCGTGTGCGCTTTGTTTTTCTGAAACTCGTGTTCATGATTGCTTCCTTCAGTGAGAGACGGGTTCCTCCCCAAAGCGAGGTGTTAAAATGAGGAATGTAACTTGGATTTTTGAAAAAGCTTAGTTGAATAAAGTATATATATTATCTATGCTAAGTCTATATAATATTAAAACTGAATAGAATCTTGAAAACATGTTCATGAGAAGTTTGGACAAAGATCCTGATTTTATTCTTCTTATGAATAAAAAATCTTCTTGTGAGGGATTCCTGGGTGGCTCAGTTGGTTAAGCATCTGCCTTTGGCTCAGGTCATGATCCCAGGGTCCTGGGATCGAGCCCCACATTAGGCTCCTTGCTCAGCAGGGAGCCTGCTTCTCCCTCCGCCTCTGCCTGCTGCTCCCCCTGCTTGTGCTCTCTCTATCTCTGTCTGTCTCTCTGACAAATAAATAAAATCTTTAAAAAAAGAATCTTCTTATGAACTCCTAGGATTGTCTCTGTGTAAGCTAAAAACGTGGAAATGATTACAATGTTATGGGCAAACTTTTATCCATCTGCTCTGTTTTCATTTTAATCATTTCTTTCTTGCTGTAGAGTTCGCATTCAATGTTGTTGGGTGTGTGGTATGTTGCAGGTCTTCCGAAATTCAATGCGTGAATCATCTGATGGAAAAGATAATGACCACAGGGCAAGGCATTGGTTATCCTATTTGAGAAAGATGGTTCTTACATCCATGATAGTTGATTTTGAGTCTTTGAGGAGAGATGTTCTGTCGTAAATGAAAATTTATAGTCTTAGAATTTCTTTCTTTTTTTTAAAAAAATATTTTATTTATTTATTTGACACAGAGACAGCCAGCGAGAGAGGGAACACAGGCAGGGGAAGTGGGAGAGGAAGAAGCAGCCTCCCAGCGGAGGAGCCTGATGCGGGGCTTGATCCCAGGACTCTGGGATCACGCCCTGAGCCGAAGGCAGACGCTTAATGACTGAGCCACCCAGGCGCCCCTGTAGTCTTAGAATTTCTAATTAGAAACTTATGTGGACCCCCAGGAAAGTAGAGATCAGCTTCTTTTGCAATGAATTCTGAGGAATTTCTAGGCAATTTTTATTGTACTAAAATTTAACTGAATTCAACATTACTTAAAATAAGCGTGTTGACTGAGAATTGTAGACTTGTTAGGCATTTTTTATATATATAAAAATTTTATATATATAAAAATATATATATATAGCGGTATTTTCTGTAACAGATTTTACATTTGAACATTTAGAGTTTTGAGAACTAAATGTTGACTAAAATAGTTTTTCCTTTAAAAGTCACAGTATTTGGGACGCCTGGGTGGCTCAGCTGGTTAAGCATCTACCTTCGGTTCAGGTCATGATTATCCCGGGGTCCTGGGATCGAGTCCTGTATCGGGCTTCTTGCTCAGTGGGGAGCCTGCTTCTCCCTCTACCTGCCGCTCCCCCTGCTTGTGCTCTGTCTCTATCAAATAAATAAATGAAATCTTAAAAAAAAAAAAAAACACCAGTATTCCTGAGGACTGTTTCCTTTCTACTTCTTAATCAAAAGCTGTTGGTGTATCTTTACAGCTAAGATACATTTTTTCAGGGAGAGTAATTTGACCAGACATTCTGTGGCACATCAAAGATGCTTCAGAGCCTGGCGCAGAGACATTAATGGATAGTTATAGGGCCTCTGGACTGGAGGGCTCACAAGGTATAAATTTCAGAAGCATCTCTAGTGTTCTTTTACTGTAACTCAACCCACTTCAATTTGAGCATTGTACGATGTCCTCGTAGGGTGATGGTTTATTTAAAAATTTTTAATTTAAATGTTCACTTTGATCATGTGGATGTTAGAACCAACCCTTAAGTGAACAATTGAACTTTCTTCCTGTAGTGGATATGGACATAAAGTCTGTCGAGTATAGGACCATTTTTCACTCAATTGTCCTGATTGTCATTTTTTGGTAAAGAACTAGAGAATGCATATTTACTGGGTATACTTGTATATTGTCCTCATCTTGAAATTTTTGGCTAAACAGTCATTTTCATATTGTCTGTATCATGCCTACAGTTTAAATTACTGATTTATCCGTATGCGAAATCTTTGAGAATCATAGATTCCTGTGGAAAGGCTCCTAGTAGGATTGGCGGCTGCGTACTTGAGTTTGAAGCTGGGGGTGACCTTTGTATTTTCTATGACCTTGGGAAAACTTAATTGGGAGCATCACCCATAGCACTGTTAGGATGATCACAAGACACAGAGTAAGTTAAAGTTATGCTTGTAAAGTATAAGGTGAATACAAATCTTTTTTTTTTTTTAAAAGATTTTTATATATTTATTTGACAGTGATAGAGACAGCCAGTGAGAGAGGGAACACAAGCAGGGGGAGTGGGAGAGGAAAAGCAGGCTTATAGAGGAGGAGCCTGATGTGGGGCTCGATCCCACAACGCGGGGATCACGCCCTGAGCCGAAGGCAGACGCTTAACCTCTGTTGCCACCCAGGCGCCCCCCTGAATACAAATCTTAATTCATTTGTTTTGTGTGCCGTTGCCTTTTGGTCTTCTCAGTAACTGTGGCCATGCAGGAGGGCTGTCTCCGTCTGTTCACCTGCTGTAACTAAAATACCACACTCTGCAGGCCTTATAAACAACAGAAGTTTATTTCTCAGAGCTCTGGAGGCTGGGAGTTCAAGATAAGGCACCACCAGATTCCACTTCCTGGGTCAGAGTTGGTTCACATGGTGGGAGGGTTGAGGAAGCTCTTGGGGTCTCATTTATGAGGGCACTAATTCCATCAGGAGGGCTCCACCCTCGTGACCTCCTCTAAACCTAATTACCTCCCCAGGGTCCCACCTCCTGATACAGTTGCACTGAGCATTAGGATTCAGTATGAATTTTGGGGGGCGGGGGACAGAAATCGTTTAGTACACAGCAGGGGGTTAATTTAGAAATGGGTAGAGCATTGAAAAATGGCAGCTACACTTTCTAATGACAGAAAAGGACACAGTAACAGTTCTGCCCCAAATATATGTATTACCTTATGAGTGTGTCTGTTGAAAATAAGGAAGAGGGTATTTTATTTGAGCAAAAGGTCTAGTGGTAGAAACTGATGAATTATTTGTGAATTTCCCTGATGGCTAATGATTTTGAACATTTTCTCATGTGTCTTTTAGCCATTTGTATGTCTTCATTGGAAATGTGTCTGTTCATATCTTCTGCCCATTTTTTGATTTGATTATTTGTTTCCCGTGTATTGAGTTTGAGAAGTTCCTTGTAGGGAAATTCAAATCAAAGCCGCATTGAGATACCACCTTACGCCAGTTAGAATGGCAAAAATTGACAAGACAGGAAACAACAAATGTTGGAGAGGATGTGGAGAAAGGGGATCCCTCTTACATTGTTGGTGGGAATGCAAGTTGGTACAGCCACTTTGGAAAACAGTGTGGAGGTCCCTTAAAAAGTTAAAAATTGAGCTCCCTGTGATCCAGCAATTGCACTACTGGGTATTTACCCTAAAGATACAGATGTAGTGAAGAGAAGGGCCATATGCACCCCAATGTTCATAGCAGCATTGTCCACAATAGCTAAATCGTGGAAGGAACCGAGATGTCCTTCAACAGATGACTGGATTAAGAAGATGTGGTCCATATATACAATGGAATATTACTCAGCCATCAGAAAGAACAATTATAGAACATTTGCAGCAACATGGATGGGACTAGAGGCGATAATGCTAAATGAAATAAGTCAAGCAGAGAAAGAATTATCATATGGTTTCACTCATTTATGGAACATAAGTAGGAAGATCGGTAGGAGAAGAAAGGGAAGAATGAAGGGGGGTAAACAGAAGGGGAATGAAGCATGAAAGACTATGGACTCTGGGAAACAAACTGAGGGCTTCAGAGGGGAGGGGATGGGGGAATGGGATAGGCTGGTGGTGGGTATTAAGGAGGGCACGTATTGCATGGTGCACTGGGTGTTATACGCGAACAATGAATCATGGATCACTACATCAAAAACTAAGGATGTCCTGTATGGTGACTAACAACACAGTAACAAATTATTATAAAAAAAGAAAAATGATGAATGGGTGAGTTGCTGCTTGATAGGCAGGACCATGATTATTGCATCATATGGCAGAAGCTGGACTTTGCAGCCTTGTCTGGATCCCCTTCGTGTTGCCTGAATTCTTCCACTTTGATTTTGCTCTTGGTCTTATGATCCTTAATGGGAGAGGGAGGGTTATTGACTGAGATGCAGGTTGGTGATGGGACTAGCTGGTGTTGCTACTGTTTGCCCTTCTGTTGGCAGTCATGCCAATGCACGTTCGCTGTTTCAGTCTGGAATTTGTGGGAATGAACAATAATTAGTTGGTGAGAGTGTGTAATAATTTAATATACACTTACAGCAAAACAAGAGCTGCTTATTAATTGCCTGGTATGTATTTTCTTTAATCCTCCTAGCAGCTCATAAGCAAAAATGTTGTTAGCACAGTCGTGCTGATGAGGAAAGAGTATAAGATAATTGGGGTAAATTACTCAAGGTTATAGCCAGCGATGGCAGAACGCACGATGGAGCCCAGATCTCTCTCGTGCCATCACTTTGCTTTTCCCTCTACACCACTGTGGCCTTGTTGCCTTCTGTGATAACTCTGTTCCTTGAGGTTTGAGGGAGAAATTGTTGCATCCTGCCTTTGCAGAACCCAAGCAATGTGCCAACCAGTTGAGTCTGGAACCTTTCACAAAGGCAAAGTATTGGATGTGTTCTAGGCACTGCTCACCGGCCTACTGGCTCTCCACGTGATCTGCAGAGTGGGTGGGCGGACAGGAATCTGGGCCATGCTGCTCGTGTGTTGCTGGCTCCGTGAAGCCTGTGATGCCCCGGGAAGACTCAGGGTCTCTCCTGAGCATGGACGTCACCTGGTGAAGCCTTTGGAGATCCATAATTTGGGGATGTGCCAGGAAGTTACCTGTTTCTCTAGTGTCGGTTTCTAAGCACTTGGAGATTGTTGGCTTCCAACGTCTGAAATTTCTTTCTTCAAAGATGTCTCGGATACATTCTTTCCTTGCTCGCATTGTGGTCCCCACTGTTTGGGGCCCCATCCCTGTTGTTCTTGGAGAGCTGTAGCAGCTTCTCACCTGGGTTTCTCTGCCATTAGCCTCTTTTATTTCCATTCAAGCCTCTATGCTATTTTCAGATCCGTTTTATGCAGAGATTTCCTGTTGATTCAATGTGCCTGCTTTGTGGGCTGACACTTGGCGTTGTTTCCCAGGGTCCTGCACTCAGACCGGGCAGGGTGTCGGCCGGGGACTGTGCTGCCTTCGTCCCCTTCCTCCCTTCCTGGGCCAGTCTCCTCTGCTGTGTCTCTCAGTCAGAAAGTCCCTTCTCCTCTTCTCTACCTGCAAAATCCTTCCGTGTAATTTAGAGCCCACTGTTCTTTTTCCACCTGGAGGTTGTCCTCTGACTTCTGTCCGTCACTGATCTCTTCCTCCTTGGGCACCCCCCCGCCCCCACCGAATTCTGTGCTTTACGATATCTTTTTTTCGCTTACGGAAGTTTCTGAGTAGATTTTCATTAAACTTCAGGGCCCCCTATTCTTTAATCCCTCTGATGCCCAGCGAAAAAAGGGCACACGGTAGGCGTGAAGTCACCCGTTGCGGACGGGTTTCTTGTCGCCGTGTTAGCTTTCCAGCGTGGTGCTTAAAATGAAGAAAACAATCGAAATAACACATGTGCATAGAGAAGTGCTGTGATTTTAAACTTAACCTGATACCCCCCTGCTGTGCTGAAGGGTGTGTTTTTTCTTTTTCTTCTTTTGTCTTGCCAGCAATCAAAGAGAAGTACACAGACTGGACAGAATTCCTCATTCGTGATTTGACTGGTTCCCGGACGGCACCTGCCAGCCTCCTGGAAGGTGTATGTATTGCTGTTATTCACTATTCTGTGTCCGGAGCCTCACGGTTACATGAGCACCTTTGCCCATATCCTTCGGCGGGTACACGTGTCCATGTGGATATCTCTGTCCAGATAGCCTAACTTCCTGTTTTTTCCTGAATTGTTTAGGTTAATGATTCTCATGGCACGGAAACATCTTCACCTGTGATACAATCAATATGTGGAAAATTGTGTGTGAACACATTTTTAAATAATACTGTGTTAGGGTATCTTTCCACTATCCTATGCATGTAAGGCTCTGTCCTGTATTTGTGAATATAAATAAAATCCAGGAGAAGACCTGTTCTGTAGAGATGGCCACGAAGCAGATATGTGCTCTGTTACAGTCTTGGAGCATGCTGGTAAATGGTTCCATCGACTGTTCCGTTCTGGATGCGTAATCTCACGCTAACAGCACACACGTGTTGAGTAATAATTGAATTAGCCTCCCTTATGAAAACAAGAGGAGAATTGGCTAATCATATTTCAGTGTGTTTAAAGTATGTGTAAGGTACTGAAGAAAAAACAGTTTAATCTGCAGTCTTGATGGTTCATTTGACAATAATTTTATGATAAAGCGTTTTAATATTTACTATATATACTAGAACAGAAGGAGCATGGAGCACTGTACTGTCATAAATAATTATTGAGTTACCAAATCTGTTTGAGGAATGGCCCCCCCAAAAATGGGGAAACATAGTAAATAACAGGAATACGATGTGGATTTTGACAATATCATTATTCTTTTAACGTTAACTATGGGTTCCCTCCTCTCATAAATGACATTGATTCTTGGAGCACTGCTGTCTAATACACAGTTATCTGGTTTTATTCTGTGAAGATGTTGCTTATCTTAATGGCTCCTAATGTGTTTGGTTAACAAATCAAAATAATGATTCTTCACCCTTTTGAAGGACAAATTGTCTTACTCTGTTCGTTCTTTTTTTTGAAAACATATTTGCCTACAAGGCTGACTGAACAAACACCCTTTTCACGTACTAACATATGCTGAGAAGGTTCCTTATATGGGGCAGTAATTATATATACATATAATATATATTATATATATATATATAAAATATATATATATATAATATATATATATACATTCTCTAAACCAACGATCAGATCAAGTGTAGAAATAACTTCACATAATTGTCTAATGTCGCTGGTCCTTAATGTGAATTAGACATGTCATTGGCACATGGTCATGCTTTGCTCACATGAACTATGAGGGAGTCTTAACCATTAGCGTGGTAGCCATTGTAAGATGAATGTCTATTGAGTCATGGGGTAAGTTGATAGCCCCATAGTTTATGGGAAAATAGACATTTAGCTACCACATATTTTCTAGCAGGAGGCCAATTTGGTGGAACTCTTCTTAAAAGCATGCTTATTTCTGACAAATGCAGTTTTATCTGGGAAGGGTGATTTGTTTGGTGAGAACTGAGCACAAACTGTTATGTTCTGTTTACTTGTGATTCTTGTTGTTGGACAGAGGGCTGGGTGGAATGAACGTGTGTGTGGAAGGAGCGGGAAGAGGATGGGGGTGGAGGGAAACACCAGACTGTTTGCCAGTAGCTTGGATGATGGTGTGAAAAAATATTATCTTCTGCTGTCATCTGTTTCCATGAGAACCTTAAAATAAAGTTTAAAATAAGGAGTTTTGCTTCTGTTTAAACAGCCTCTGCGAGGGAAAGGCCCTATAGACCTCATTACAGTTGATTCCTTAATAGAACTTCAGGATTCTCAGAGCCCTTTTCAGTACTGGATAGTTAGTGTGATTGAAAATGTTGGAGGAAGATTACGCCTTCGCTATGTGGGATTGGAGGACACTGAATCCTATGACCAGTGGTTGTTTTACTTGGATTACAGACTTCGACCAGTTGGTTGGTGTCAAGAGAATAAATACAGAATGGACCCACCTTCAGGTAAGGGCCAAAGCTTTTGCTGCTGCAAAGTATTTTGCAAAAAGATGTAATATTTTCCTGGATGTGTCTCTGGAGAGTTTGTTAGCTCCATGGTACCTTTTACACATGGGTATGTGAATCTTAAGCATTTTAACCTCAGAATACTCTTCTATGGGAAATAGAACTCAAGACCTCAGTTAGTAGTGTTCTAAAAGGAGAAAGCGGTGGAGGCTGTGGTGAAGCTGATCTCGTTCCTTTGGAAGCACTGATTCACAAATGAATTCACAAACTTGGTCATATTCTCCGTTTTTCCTTAGAAATTTTGACAGTCTTGGAAGACAGTCTGTCTGCCCATACATCCTCCATTCATGCACCCATCCATTCATTTATCCATCCATCTCCATTCATCCATATCCCTCCCTCCATCTGTCCATCCATGCACTTACCCACCTATCCATTTACTCACCCATCCCTCCAATCTCCCAGCCTCCCACCCATCCCCACCCATCCATCCTCCATCCATCCATCCATCCATCCATCTGACTATCCAACCAAATGCTTGTCATTATATAATCTGTCCTGACCTGGAAATAACAAATTTCCTGGCACGTCATGGATTTTAATTAGCTTCAAATGCCCCGTCAAATGACTTTCACAGACTTCATTGGATAGAAGAGTGCATTATGCTTTCTGACATACCTCACTGGGCAAAAATCTCACTGTTCACAAACTAACCATTCTTGAATGTTTACCATGTGCCAGGTGATTTTACATCTGCTGTGTTGTTTGTTTTGATTACAAAAAAGTGCTGCATGTTTGGTGTGAATATTTCCTTTTCCAGCAGAGGAGATTTGAGACTGAGGTTAAGCTACTTGTCCAAGGTCATCTAACTTGGAGAGGGGGGTATACTGTAGTTCAAATTCTTAGGCCCCTTGCTTCTTTCTTCCCATTCCCCCTGCTGCCCATACTGGCCTTACCAATCTTTTGATGGGTATCCTCAGAACAAAAAAAGTTGGATCCTTATGGAATTAAAGGTGCCAAGGTAGAAATATTAATTTCTTCCAGAGATTGCTGTTTTTCATTCTGATCAGTTTCACCAGGTGTATTGGAAGTGAAGCACTAAGTCCTTTGTTAAAATTGCCAGAGATTTTTTTCTCCCCTATTAGTTGCCAGTGCTAGTCTGGAGTACATGAAACTGAGGACTTACATTTTTCCTTTCTGTCACTCAACGGCTTTAATTGAAAAAAAATTTCTTGGTTCTGTATGTCATGTATTTGCATTTGTGTTGAGTTTGACAGGCATATAGACACGTAACATGGTATTTTATTAGTAGTATTGTTGTCAACATTTTGAGAAGCAGCCAGGAAATCCATTTATACCCTGAGTAATTTTGGACTATGATGACAAACAAAGGGCCTGTCAGTGTTGAGAAAAGATCTAAGCTCACATTTGCCTTGGGATTCATAACCTAGCAGGAGAAATTTACTTTGTGTGGGAAGCTGGGTGTATAAATCTTAGCTTAGTATCTAATTGCTTTATAAATTCTAGGAGATCCCTATATTTGCCAGTGTGAACATTTATAGCAAAGCAAAGTATTATTAGTGGCTTCTTAGGTTCTGTTCAGTGTTCCTTTGCTGTGAAGTCATGGGACTCATACTCAAAAGCAAGAATGGAAAGTGTCACCATAGAAACTTGGGAAATATTTGCATAGGAGAGCTCTCTCTCTTTTGTATATAATTTAATGTCTTTATAAGATAAGAATAAATTGTGTTTACTTGTCCTAGAAATTTTCTGGACATGAGTTGTCCATTTCACAGAAGAATTCATGGGTGTCCTTAAAGAACTTGGAGAAGGCATTCATTGTTAAGAAGTCATTTTCCCAACATTTAAATTGTTGGCGAGAGAAGTTTTGCATGGGAAGAGGAAAATAAAAGGCAAAAGGACACTCCAAGTGTGGCCTTTAGTTCTTTAGATGCAACAGTTGCAAGATAAAAACTAGATTCTTTTGCCTCGTTTAGCAGAGCAGCATGTGGGGCCGCGATTATTACCCGTGTGTTTTATTATTTTTGAAGCTTTTATTTAAATTCTGGGTAGTTGACATACAGTGTTATGTAAGCGTACAATACACCGAGTCAGCACTTTTGTACCTCACCCAATGTTCACCATGGCAGGTGCACTCCCTCACCCCCATCCTGTTTCCCCCATCCCTCCACCCACCTCCCCTCTGGTTACCAGCAGTGTGTTCTCTAGAGTGAAGACTCTGGTTTTTGGTTTTTGTTTTTTGGCTTTTTATTTGTTTGTTTGATTTTTGTTTTTGTTGAGGGAGCTGGAATGAAGGCAGGAAAAACAGTGTGGTGCAAGAACCATGCAGAAGGGCTCTGTTCCAGGCATTTTGCCTTGTACAGGTAGAATGAAGTCGTCAGGTCGGACTTGTAACTGGCATTATTTCAGGCATTGTTCCAGCCCCTGCGTCTTGCAGTAGTGAGTGTGAAGCCTCGCAGTTAAACGACCTGGTGGCTCAAGGTCACACTAGTGAAACAGGGTTGCAGCGAGGACGCTGGTGTCCAAACTCCTAGCCCAAGTCTCCTTCTCCTACGTTACACTGACATTGGGAGGTCTAAAAAAGAAAGGGGGAATAGAAAGGGTGATTTTTTCCCATAAGTTAAATCAGCTTTAACAGCCAGGTGGGTGTGGAGGAGCCCCTTTCCCTCAGTGTTGAACGGAAGGCCAACTGCAATTGTTTAGGGATTTTCTGGCACATTGGCCTCCCCTGTGATCCACCGGTGTGCTAAGCATGCCCCATCTTCGGGGTGCTGTTCTTCTCGATGTGGCGTGGCCCACCCCTCTCACTTTGTCCAGACCTGAGAGGATTTTCATAGCCACTCGTACTGACCATCTGGGTCTGTATCTCTGCTCTCTTCCCAGTGCCTGACACTGTGCCTGGCATGTAGCGTGTGAACAGTGAATGTTCATCGAATGAATTGACTGAATAGAAAGTTGGGTATGTCTGCAGGGAGGGCAGGAACCAGCCAAGTCCACCTTCCAGGAGCCAAATAATCGATGGGGCTTTGGAAGCCAATCTGGAGGGGGAGGCCCTGGAGTGAAGACACCCCCAGAATGGCGAGGGCTTGCTGTCCTCTTTGCCCCTGATGTGGGAGGGAGCTTTTGAAGACAGGGTCAGATCAAGCAGAGAGGCTCCCAGCATGGCTGCAGGACCTACTCTGTGCACAGGAATACGGTCTTGTGGGTTTCGTGATCATTTTTGTTCCTCCAGAGGAGCTCATGTGTGCCTCCAGCTGGAGGAAGCTGGCAGAGTAGGAAAACATAGACTTGGAGCCAGGGTCCGAGTTAGCTTCTCCTTGCACTTCTGTTCCTCGCTACAGAGCCCTGAGCAGTCCCTCCACTTTCCTCCTCTGTGAAATGGGGGTGAACGGTACATTTGCTGTGCTGCTGAGTGTTACAAGGTCCCGCAGGGGATTGCCGTTTTCTGGGTATTCGATCTGTAAACAGAGTTTTATGGTTATATTTGGTTTCTTAAGAAATTTAAGTAGGTCGTTGAGGTCAGGAGTTTTTTAGAGACCCCACCTGCTTTCATATTTCTGGATGCTCAGAAAGCATCATAGACACAGATGGTTTTCTCGCAGTGCTGGGGGATGGAAGATGCAGGTGAGGGTGCTGGCAGGGTTGAGTGCTGGAGGGAGCCTACTTCCTGATTTGTGGATGGCCTCTTCTTCATGTGCACATGGAGAGAGAGAGAGAGCTCCGGGGTCTCTTTTAATAAGGGCACTAATCCCATCATGGGGACCCCACCCTTATGATCTCATCTAACCTTGATTACCCCCTGAAGGCCCCATCCCCAGATACTGTCCCGTTGGGGGTTAGAGCTTCAACATATCCCTTGTGGGGAGACATGAACATTCAGTTTGTAGACTTCCCAACATCTGTTAACAACCATGGACCAGTCTTTGCTCACTGGCGAGAGATGGAAGGAGTGGTGGTTGCAGGGTGCGTGAAGAAGGGGATCTCCCCTCCAGGCCTTCATTTAGTCAGAGGCTGCAAGCTGGTGGTCTCTCACCCCCTCCCGCTTTCTGCAGCTCTCGCCTTTGCAAGAGCTGGCCAAACACTCGCTCGGAAGGGGATCGCCTCATTTTCACATAGGCTTCTAGTTAGAGATGGATCAGGCCCGATTTTAATTGCTTATTACTTCCCCACAAACAGAAATAGACATGATACACTCTATTAAATTACCTGCAACACAGTCATTTTAAGAAAATGGTTTATGTTCTTTTAATGGTGCTATTTATTGTCCATAAACTTGCCGGTGTAACCAAGCACCTCTCTGTCTGATGAAACACACACACGGAATACTGTGCTCTGCTTATCAAAGCCATTAGGTGTTTGGCTTTTGCAGGTGGTTGAGCGTCCTGAAAAAACCGCATTTGATTTTCACCTTTCCACTTTCGCCATGGGGTACAGTCCGTATTAGGGCTTTATAGCCTCAGAAAGAAGACAAAGGATCTTAAGATTGTAGGACAGAGACCCAGGTCCTGTGGAACCTGGGTTTCTTGGTCTATTCAGGCTGCTACAGAGAATAAACAGCACAGACCTGGCGGCTTATCACCAGCAGCATTTATTTCTCACACAGTCGTGGAGGCTGGAAATCTGGCATGCAGCCACCCACAGATTTGATGTCGGCTGAGGCCCCAGCCTGCTTCCTGGGTCACCGAGGGTCGCCTTCTTGCAGTGTCTTCACATGGTGGGAGGGATAAGGGGTCTCTCTGTGGTCTCCTTTGTAAGGGCACTAATCCCACTCATGGGGGCTCCCGCCTCATGACCTCCCAAAGGCCTCACCTCCTAAGCATCACTTTAGGGGTTAGGATTTCAACGTACAACGTTGCAGGGGACAGCAACATTCAGCCCGTAGCCGCTGGGCTTCTGGTTTGCTGAGAGAGAGACAGCATCAGGAGGACTGGGGGCTCGGCTTTCTGGGATGATGCAGTGAGCCCAGTGGTGCCCTGCCAGGTGTGTGTGCACACAGGTGTCAGGAAGGGCAGCGAGTGTCCCCACAGGGGTCTGTAGGTCACCATATCACCTGGCTCTGTTCTGGGAGTCTGGCTCAAACACCAGCCAGCTGGGCTTTTGCTCTGCTCTTGCATAGTTTTCTTGAACCACCCTTCTCTTACCTCCTCTCCGTCTCAGGAGCTCCCCTGCCCCCAGATTGTGGGAGATCAGGTGCCAGCATGGTGCACCTTCTGCCTTTTCCCCACCCTTCCTGTCTTGTCTTTGGCAATCGCCATCCGTTCTCATGACTTGGTTCTCCTTTTACTACCATGCCAAGGCTGAAGTCCCTGTTGACCAGCTTCCAGATCCCTGGGAAAGTGAACTTGTTCTCGCATACTCGGGAACTCTAGGCTCTTGTGTGTTGTTTCCATCGTGAGCCCCTCCTGACCTGCTGCCCTTGGTGTCCTCAGGGCTTTGCCTCCCAAAGTCCTCTGAGTTGCCTCCCCTCCACTGAGATTTTGATACCGTGCCCCTGAGCTGAACCGTCTTCCCATCCTCATGGGAAAATTCAGAGGGCTGTGAACTGGTCTCCCTTCCTCCTTGGTGGGACCCTTGTGATGAGTGATTTCTCCCTCGGCACCCCTGTTTACCTGTGGATGTTGGAGGGACCATTCATCCACTTTCTGCACGGGTGTTAACTGGGGCCTCACTGTGTTCCCCCAAATATGTCAGAAGGTACTAAGAGGAATCACATTCTATTCTTGTTCTGATATAGAAATGCCAAATTGGGAAAAAAAGAACTCCCCCGAGTCGGGAGAGTATAAATAAAAGTCTAAAAAGGATTATAGACAATATCCACAGTAGAGCCTCTCTTGTCATTAATAGCCCTTTATGGGACTTTGTGTAACCGACCATGAGTGACAGGGGGCTGTGCCTTGATAACCAGACTCCTTCTGGCCGCTTCTCTCTCCTATCGTAATTATGGGAGTCTGAAAAGACTCAATAAACTGTTCGAAACACAAGAGCTTCAGGCTCAAGGTGAGTTCAGAAGCTGTGGGCATCGAAATATACGGCTGCGTGCTAAAAAGCAGACATGCAAGAAATTAAAAATAGAGCCCCAAAGGTTTAATGTTGCCTTTTAACTGTGCTTAAATTCATATTCATGTCCTAACTGTCTGTCTGGAGTAGCCTGGGTTGATATAGGGAAGGTATAAACATATCTCCTTCAAGTGAGTGCTTCTGCAAATCCTATTTTGATAAGGTCTTAAATCCGTTGAGATCAGATCATAAAATCCCCCTGCGGTCTCAGCAGTCGGGGAAAACAGTGCTCAACAAATTTTTTCTTTCTGTTTTGCATTCAGCCAGAGTCACCTCCGTTCGTAAATCCCTCTGCCCACCCCCCATCCCCCCGCTTGGGGGGAAATATGGGCAACATGTGGAGCGTTAGCAACATTTCAAGTGTAAATATTAAACTGGGTTGGTAAATTTTAATTTACCTTTTAATAATTTTCTGGCTTACATGGGCTATTTTTAGCGTATGGGAGCTTAGAGATTTAATGAAAAAATATGCTGTAACAGCCAAAAATGCCAGACAAGAGTCGTTTCTAGTTTAGAAATTTATCTGATAATAAGTTGTTCATCAGTGGATATTACTTCCCAGGTGATGTATGGAATTTGGGGCAGCGATGACTGAAGTGGTGCTAATGTGATTTATGCCAGCAAATTACTTACGGAATGCCCACAGAATGCATGCAAATGTTCCCTGAAGGGCCCTGTGAAGTTCATTCTTCGTTTCTGATCTCAGATCTCAAGTTGCTCTTTACCCTCAGAGAATCCCGGTAGCAGGTGGCCTTTTATGGGGCAGGGTGTGAATTCTCACGGTCGCTGAGTGTGCCGAGCGACTCTGAGAAACTTGGAAGATAAAATTCAAGGGAGAACCACCCCGCAGAACATTTTAGTCCTTAAACGCTTATGTGGTTTGCTGTTGATACAGAAATCTATCCTTTGAAGATGGCGTCTGAGTGGAAATGTGCTCTGGAAAAATCCCTTACTGATGCCGCACAGTTTCCTCTTCCAATGGAAGTATTTAAGGTAAGTTGTCGGCTCCTAGCGACTTGTTTACTCTTCTCCACAGTCACCGTTCTCACGCGGAAAGTCTCTCACAGCCAATCACTGCCCGCTGTTGGGAGAGCTGCCCGCTCGGCCAGTTTCCATGTGAAATGTTTAAAATGTCATCTGTGCTTTTGCTCTGTTTCGCCCTCTACACGAGTTCCTCGTCGTACAGGACCCTGATGGCAATTCCGTGGCTTTCCCGTTCTTCTCCATGTTGTATTGTTATAGAACCATAACAGCTCAGTGGCACTCCCTCACCCCTTACGAAAGGAACGCAACACATAGCAAGTCTCTTTTTGGTATTTGTTTGGTGAAAATAGTAGAAAATGATGCCCCTCTTGATGGTTCGGTTTCCTGGATGGCCCGAGTAATTGGTGTGAGTATCTGATGGGCAGTAGGCCCGGGGGCTGCTAACAGATCGGGGAGGGAGACACACAAGTGAGATGGGTCACCAGGTTCCTAACACTTTAAAGTGATGCCTGACGCTGCTACGTAGATGAACGGGAAGCCGTGGGCAGGGGTGATGTGTGCGGCCAGAGGGAGTCCTGAAACCTCCTTGTCTTCCCTGGACCCTGCGTCCTCGGGCCATTCAAACGTGGTCTCAGTTGGCTGGTGGAAAGTGGCTTTCCAGGCCCGAAGGGCCCATTTCTGCCACACACGCCCGCCATGGAGACCGAAATGCCAATGGTGTTAGGTGCCATGGGCAGCAAGAATTTGGGGCCTGGGCGCAGGTGTAGGCTCCCTGAATTTTGGTTACCTCGAAGGCCCCACTCAGAATCGAAACCCTCTACGGCTAATTGTGACCATCTGCGCTTTCCTTGTTTGTAAAATCGGACTTAAAAAGATGGCTTTTGAAACTAGGGATAAAATTATGTTCTGAAGTCATTGAGTAGGTGACTTTTCCAGTGTTTCGATGCCTCTCTATTGGGAACAGCATCAATGGACTCGGGCTACAAGGGGTGGTGATGGCTGGCAATGAAACGGTGTCTTGGGCTTTTTTTTTTGGTTGTTTTTTTTTTTGCTAACTGATCACCCCTCCCCTCCCTCCCTTGCTTCCTTCTTTCCTTCCTTTCTTGCTTTCCTGATAACATCCTCCCCTGGAAAAGATAAAAATAATAAAGAAAAACAGCTTCGACTTTTCCATAGCCTACCTGGCTCTACGGCCCCTTCGTGTCCCCCCGTGGATCCCGACAGTTGGTGTCTGCTGTCTTCATGATATTTTAAGAGTATACACTGGATCATGTCCCTCACCCTTGAAAAAAGAGATTTTCTTTTGGAGTATATTCTAGATCTGTGGGGAGCTCAAAGAGTAACATACGAAATCACGAATACCCATCTTTGGTCTAGACCCCGGGGGGGGGGTCGCCGCCAGCAGCCCTCTGTGTGTCCTTCCCCGACGCGCTCTTCTGCCTTTGCCAGGGGACCCGGCACCCTCACTTTTGTGGGGATCATTTCCCTGCTTCTCTTTGTAGTGTTACTGCCCGTGTATGTCTTCCTAAATGTCATGTACTTGCCTTTGACAAAGTAGGAAGCAGGTGTAAGCCTCCTTGTTTCAGAAGAGGCCTTTTCCTGGGGCTCCTGGCTGACTCAGTCGGTGGAGCGTGCAACTCTTGATCTCGGGGTTGTGGGTTCGAGCCCCACATTGGGTGTAGAGATTACTTAAAAAAAATAAAAGAAGAGGCCTTTTCCTGCTCTTTGGAGGGGGAAATAGCTGGACCATGTTTGGGTAATAAGCTGGCGTTGCTTTTTTCAGTTTGTAAGAGAGGGGAGTCAGCAAATTCAGGAGCTTAAGAGAACTGGGCTTTATCATAGTTGAGCTGTCCGCCAGAGCAGTAGCATGAACTCCAGGTACTGGACATCCTGAGAAATATGGACAGGAACCAGTTGGTTTATATTTTCTGCTTTTTTTTTTTATGTTATGTTGGTCACCATACAGTACTTCATTAGTTTTTGATTTAGTGTTCCATGATTCATTGTTTGCGTATAACACCCAGTGCTCCATGCAACATGAACTCTCCTTAATACCCTTCACTGGGCTAGCCCAATCCTACCCCCTCCCCTCTATTTTTTTTTAAAAGATTTTATTTATTTATTCGACAGAGATAGAGACAGCCAGCGAGAGAGAGAACACAAGCAGGGGGAGTGGGAGAGGAAGAAAGGCTCATATCAGAGGAGCCTGATGTGGGGCTCGATCCCGTAACGCCAGGATCATGCCCTGAGCCGAAGGCAGACGCTTAACCGCTATGCCACCCAGGCGCCCCCCCCCCAAAACCCTCAGTTTGTTTCCCAGAGTCCATAGTCTCTCGTGGTTCATCTCCTCCTCTGTTATCCCTCCCTTCATTTTTCCCTTCCTTCTCCTAATGTTCTCCCTGCTATTTCTTATGTTCCACAAATAAGTGAAACTATATGATAACTGTCTTTCTCTAGCTTGACATATTTCACTTAACATCATCTTTTCCAGTTCCATCCACGTTGATGCAAATGGTGGGTAATCATCCTTTCTGATGGCTGAGTAGTATTCCATTGTACATATGAACCACATCTTCTTTATCTTTTCTGCTCTTATTGCTTACTCTATTCCAGGACCAGGCCCAAGCACTCCTCTTCTGTGATGTGAATGGAATGTTCTCCTTGGCTCCAGGCAGCTGGGCCTAGAGCAGGGACTGGGAACGTGTTTAGTATTTGGTCAGAATGAGCCCAAACTGTCTGCAGTCTTGGTCTGCCTTGCTTTGGCGTTCTCCCCTCAGGTCATGAAGACGATACCACGCGGCGAGTCATCTTCAAGATGGCAGCCTACAGTATCCTTGTCACTTTGAGTGAGTGAGAATGTCTTTATTTCTGTCTTCAGTCTTCACTGATGGTTTGGGTAGAGAATTTCTAGGCTCGCGGTCACTTTTCTCAAGAATTTGGAGGTATCACTCCATTTTTCCCTCCCTTCTCTGGACTCTTCTATTTTCCTCCATTGTTCTATAATTTCCCACTGGATTGCCGTGGTGGACATCGGTTTTTTCCCACAGTGCTGGCCGCCTCCACCGTCTGCAGCCCATGCCTTTAACTTGGGGATGTTTCTTTTTTAAAATGATGCCTTCTACTGCTGTGCTCTTTTGCTTTCTTGATCTGAGTATGTGGATGTGCTATTACTGGACTGGCTTTTTACTTCTTTTTTTTCCCCTTTCCGTTCTACTTTTCATTTCCTTGTCTGTCTGCCACTACGAGCAGTTTTCTGAACTTATTTGTGCTGTCATGTTTTTACGAGTGCTTGTTTGGTGTGTTTTTGCTGAATGCTGTTTATAGCCTCCTCTTCTTACCACGTGGACACATGAGTTTATCTTGTTGGAATTACTGATTTTTGAAAGTTTTTTTCCCCTGAATAATTTGTTTCCTCCATGTTGCTTTGGTTCCTGTCGTTCTTGTAGGAGACTTTACAGAGATGCCTGAAAATCCCTGACCGTGGCTCTTGAGTTAGAAGGGGGTTAGAAAGCGGAGGGCAGAGCTGGTCAGTGTAGGTGACCTTGGAGCATTAACTTCTTTGTACGGTGGTATTCCTCTTTAGCTGATTTTTCAGGGGAAATTTTTCAACTTCAGCCTGGGGCTCAAAGTCCAGCTGCCGGTGTTGTTGGGTTGAGTGGGGGAGGAGAGGGTTGGGGCTTCAGTACCTAGGGCTCAGGTACCTGTAGATGATTGGTCTTTTGGAGTAGGGGAGGGAATTTCTTCCCTCCCCTGCCCCCATTTACCCCCGGTTTTTTTTTTTTAAGGATTTTACTTATTTATTTTAGAGAGAGAGAGAGAAAGGGACAGTGGGGGAAGGGGTAGAGGGAGAGACGGAGAGAATCTCAAGCAGACTCCCCGCTGAGTGCCGAGCCCGACTTGGGGCTCCATCTCATGGCCCTGAGATCATGACTTGAGCCGAAACCAAGAGTCGAATGCTCAACCGATTGCGCCCCCAGGCACCCCCCATTCACTCCCAGTTTTAGGCATATATGTGGTATTATCAGTTTCTGAGTCTTCTGAAGATTCTGCAGTTTCCCTGGGTTGCTTCTCAGCTTTGCTGCTGAAGCCTCAGGACTTGGCTCTGTTGATGGTGTTAAATCAGTCACTTCTTGTGCATCTGAATTTTCGCTTCCATACCTTTTGTTGCTATCGAGTGGATTCGTGTCTTAAAAAAAAAATTATTTACTGGAATTTTGGTTAGAATTTAGGAAGACATTAAATTAATGTTTTCATCTGCCATCTGCATCTGGCACCCCCATTCACGTGTCTTGTGCCCCCCGGCGTCCTTCCAGGTTGTGCCAAGCCCGCTGGGACTCCATGCTTGCTTCCCCTGTGTACCTCCCCTGTGTGCCAGGTGCCGGCCTCTCCTCTGTTCTTCACATTGCCTTAGTACCTGTCTTGTTCTTTCTGTTAGATCTTGCTAAAGGATTCCACTGAAAATATGCATTCTCTTACAAAGCGTTCCTGGGGCCCCTGGCCTCTGTCCCTACTGTCCCTTAGGTGTCTCTGTGGTACCTTGTTGTCCAGCTCACACTTAGGCTTCATCATCTGTGTGGTTTTTGGTAGACTGTCCATGTGTTTTTGCCTAACCGAAGCTTCAGGAAGGCAAGGACCGTGTCTTTCCTGCTCCGTGTTGAATCCATTCAGCCAGTCTCCGTGGTGGCAGTAGGGCTCAGGAAATCCTGTCAAATGTACAAACAAGTTCTTGAATAGACAGGTGTAGTTAACTAATTGATTTAAAATATTTTGAGTTAGTATAGTTGTGGGTTAACTGGATACACAGACTTACTGTTCAGAACCGTGAATACGGTGAATACTGAAGAGGTAGAAATGCTAATAATCCTGATACATTTTTAATTAATAATTTACTAATTCATTCAACATTTATTGAGCAGCTACTTTCTGCAAAATGCTAGTTGACCAGATTCCAGGGTCTCATCATTTGTTTACATTTTTCAAAATACAGCAACCTTATTCCCTCACTTTCAGGTTTTCCTGTTAGAATTCAGACTGTTCTTTCGGTGGGCTGCTGAGAGTTCTCATTGCACTCAATGGTTTGTTCATAACGCATAGTTGCTGTAAGAGTAGATACTGAATGTTTCCTGTTTTTCACAGGACATGTGGAATGGGCATTTCATAAATAAAAATGGGTCAAGTTGAAAATTATGTTTTCATAATTCAAGCTTGTGAGGCACTTCCATGAATGTTCTCTCTTATTTCAATTCGGTGGAAAAGAAGTGGGCAGTTTCCTTTTCTTAACCATGCTTTGTAGGGAGTGGGTATTTATACGTTTAATTTTGGAATCGTGAGAACAACGACCATCCTGAGGCTATTGTAATAAATGACCACAAACTGGGTGGCTAAAAACAATGGAAATTTATTGGGTCATAGTTTTGGAGGCTAGAAGTGGAAATCGAGGTGTCGGCAGGGCCAGGCTCCCTCCTAAGCCTCCAGGGGGAGAGGCTGTCCCGTGAGTGTGTCCTGGTTTCTGGTGGTTTCCTGCAGTCCTTAGCCTCTCTTGGGTTGTGACAGCCTGCCTCCAGCCTCTGCCTCCGTGTGGCCTTCTCCCCTCTCTCTGTCTGTCCCAGTTTCCCTCTGCTTATGGGGACACCCATCATTTGAGTGGGCCCGTGCTCATGCAGTAAACCTCAGTTTAACTCGACTGCACCTGCAAAGACCTTGTTTCTAAATAAGGTCGCATTCCCAGGTTCTGGGTGGATGGAAGTTTTTAGGGGACATTATTCAACCCACTACAAGCACATTTCCTGGATGTACAGTAATTTAAGAATCGTATAATAGTCGTCTCTACTGAGTTATCCTACTTACGCAGGAGTAATTAAGCTCAGAGAAATTGCATGGCGTCACGGGATGAGGCTCAGACTGTCTTAACAGTCGTTTCATGTTAATAAAAATGAGAGCTTTTTTTTTTTTTGGTCTCCAGTTTTTGGAAGTTTTGGTGAGTGATATTCTACAGGGTACAAAAATAGACCTTATGCATTTTTTTTCCTCCCCTCTGTTATCACTGTTTGATCATCACTGTTTCTGAGCAGGCAAACTTACTTCTATTATTTTCATTATGGTAAAAGATATGTATGTTTGGATTCAGTCATGAATCCTCCTAGATGCATGTTGTTACGGAAAATTGCCATAGTGTTCAGCTGTTGCAAGACAGAACTCAAAGCTGTGCACATTTAATGGCTGGAGATAAGCAGTATTTCAAAGCAGTTCTTTTTTTTATTATTTTTTTTACACAGTAGGTAAATGGGTACTTTGATGGAATTGAATCTCATTATGTTGCGGTGTTTGTCACTCTGGGGATGTGTTCACATGTGCTTTGGTATCTGTGTATCTATGTCTATAAATGGAGTCCGCTAGTGTTAATGTATAGAATTCCTCATCTTGCGTGAATACAGACAGTAATGGTGCAAAAACAAGCTCGTCATTAGTATTCCTTTGGTGATTTACCCTTGATTTGAGGGAACACTTGGAATGGCTTTTGGGTACCATGTTTTAGTGGGAATTCTGATTTCCCTTATTTTGGAAATGCGGATGATCTTCAAAAGGGTCCATTGATTTGAAAGTCAAGGAACTAATGAAACGGGTACCAAAAAGGGAAAGGGATTAAAAAAATGCATTATACTGAAAAATAAATAATGAAAAATTTTTTTTTCCTGCAAGCCAGCCTCATTATTAAGGGACCTAATAGAATTGTTAAGACAATCCATATATTACTACTCATTTACCCCTGAAGAAAGGTAAGTTCTTCATAGAGGTGACCACAGTCCCCATCAGCACGGCATCTCGTGGCTTCCTTCTTCACTTGTTAAGCAACCTTTGCAACCCATCATTTGATTGTTGACAAGTCCAACTGTCCAAGTGATGAGACTAGCAGAAAGTGGCCAGAGATTTCTGTTCTGTTTCAGTTTTCAGTTGCACTAAATATGTGATGCATGAAGTTGGGGGAATTCAGTTAAATCTTAAAAATGGGGCCTAGGGAGGTGGGAAAATAAGAGTGAGGCTCTAATTAACATAACATTCTATGTGTCAGACATTCAGAAGCCTTCTCTAATCATGGTTGCTTTTCGTTCTCTACAATTCTCATAAGCTGCAATCTACGTTTCTGACCCCACTCATTTGCCAGTGTTAAGTCGTGGACATTTCAGTGACAACTCCTACATTCATCAAAGAGATCTACAAATAAGAAGCCAGAGCCCCCAGTTTGCCAGTTAATTGAAATAAAGCATTTTTCCCTGAGGGGAATACCGATGTGTAGCCCGGGGAAAGTGCACGTTCCCTCTCACTTCATTCCTGACCACACCTTGTAATTGCAAGGAAAGAATGTTATTTAAAATGTCACGAAAACTCCTTATCCATCTTTATCCCTTAAAGAGGTGAACTTGCTCGAATATTTTTTTTTCACTCCATCAGAAAAAGAAAGTTTAAAATCTCCGTGTGTTTGAAATTCCAAGTAAGCTGTTTAGAGATGGGCGGTGGAGTGGCAGTAAGCGTGAGCCACGGAGACTGGAGGCCAGAACCATGGCGTCGTCCCGAAGCCTGGCTCTTTCCTGTGCCTGTGTCAGGCCCCCAGCTCAACCCCAGGGTTGGTGACTTCCAGGACTCACACGACTAAGATGAGGTCACACGCGTGGTTAAAACGACAGCAAAAGGCTATAAAGCGAAATCAGCCGAAGGAAGGGCAGCATGGGCTACGCTCTGGAAACTCACGCGTCAGCCTCCAGGGGTCCTCTCCGGAATGTCCCAGGGGAGACCCTTCATTGCGACAACACAAGCTAACTGTTGTCTGCCAGGGGAGCTCATCAGAGGCCCGGCCCAGGGGTTTTATTGGGGGCTGGCCACATAGGCACCACCTGCCTAGCACGGGCCCAAGTCCTAGACTCCCAGAAAGAGGTTTAAATTGTATTGTTTGTAGAAACGATCTTGGCGCAGCGGGCTTTGTACAGTGTAGGGTGCTGTTTACAAGCCCTCTTCCCGATGGCAGCCCAGGGCTAACCCCGCAAGCAGGCCCTCTCCAAGGACTGTGGTCTCTGGCCTGCTGTGCATATTACCCATTCTGCACACCTATGTTCCATCCATCGACAAACCCTGGCGGCTCCACCATCCCAGACTGTCCCAAATCCAGTCACTCTCCTCTTGGTCCATCAGCACAACCCCAAGGACAAGCTGCCGTCCCTCTGTCCTGTACTGCTGCGTTAGTTTCAGAGCTCTATCCCTGGCTGCTAATCGTTGCTTCTCTGCAGTCAGAGTGATTCTTTTGAAAGAAAATTCAGATCCTGTCACTCTTCTGCTTGTATTTCCCCCGTGGTATCTTCTCCTGCTCAGGGCTTGCTGTCCCGGTCCCGCGTGGTCCTGCTCCCTGTGGGCTTTCCCAGCCCATCTGCTGCCTGAGGCCCTCCCGTGAGGCACCCCACCCTCTGGCGGACCGCTGCCCCCCCACCACGGAGCTGCCCCCGCTCAGGCGTTTGCACTCATGCTCTGTCTGCCTGGAACGTGACCCCAGAGGCCTGCGGGCACCTTCCCTCACTGTGTGCAGGTCTCTGCTCACAAGCACCCCGTGCATGTTCTGTATTCATTTGCTTTTTCTGCATCGGATCTGTTTCCCCTAGCTCAAGCATAAGCTCCACAGAGCAGACAGTGGGTCCGTCCCCAGGGCCGTGAACGGTGCCTGGCACGTAGTAAGCATACAATATAAATTCTTGAATGGCTTTAGAGAAGAAGTAAGTAAAAAAATCAACCCTGAAGAGTGGAGACTCCGAGGTCTCAAGTGTTATGTCGGTGGGGCGAATCCCGTGTGAGTGGCTCTGAATGACGTGGCGAGCGGTGGTGGGTTGGCTGAGGAGCTGATGTTTTCGTGACCAGCCCAGACTACCCGTGTCAGGGTGTGGCTGAGACAAGACAGCTGAGCTCCCAGGAGAATATTAGGCATGCACTGGAATCGAGGACACATCTCAGTGTCGGTGAGATCCCATCGCTAGTGAGGTTGCCGTGTCAGTGTGTGTATCTTGCTGGCAATGACAGAGTCACCAGGATTGTGTGCGGGCTTGTCTTCTTTTCAGAGAGTCCGGCCCTTACTGCCTCTCCCGGTGTTTGCAGGCATGCATCGTAAGGGCGGGGTGTATCGTTTACTCATTGAATAGATCGGTGCAGGTGGTAACCAGGAGCCTGAGCAATGTCCTCCCACTGTGCTGTCCGGCAGTAGCTGGCTCGGAGTGACTGCGTTCTGCCTCTGGGCGGCTGGTTTTCCACCGTGTGGCCTGTCTTTCCCAGTGTCCCTTCCACGTTCCTCAAATAAGCACCATAGCTGTGTAGATGAGATGTGTTTAGGTGGTGACAGCCAATGATTTCAGATTATTTCCATTTTTATCGGAAGCTGAGGAGAGATGTGTTTTTTGATGGGATATGGATGCCCAGACTTTAGGCACAATCCATCCCGTTATTGCCAATTCTCGATCAATATCTGTGACTGATGTGGAGGTTACTGGGAGCCAGGGTCGTGGTAACTGGCGTTTTTCCTTGGTCAGGACTCACAGCAGATCAGAAGAGAGTACTTGGTCTAGTACTTGGAGAAACCCCAGGTCTCTTGGTGTCTGTCTCTTTGATAGAATTATCTGTTAAAAGGATCCCAGGCTAAGTATACATAACTGATTGGCCTTAAAGGGCGCCCTCGAAATCTGTTCATAAAGGGCTTCCGTGCTGGCCAAGCCACAAGCTAGATGCCGTCTGATCCCGTCTCAGGCGGTGCCTGTCATGATTTCTTCGTTGCAGCTCTCTCTCCCCAGAGGTTAGCGTTGAGCCAACAAAGGAAAGGGGCCGCTGGGAGAAGACCCATTGGTCAAAGAAGATGCCACACGCAGCCATGATTAGTAGTAGTATTTTTCAACACAAGCAAATGGACAGAGAAAGGCAGACATTCCATGCACGTACGTCTTCTCTGTGCAGAGCGATCGGGCAGTGCTCCTACCGCCCTGAAGACCCCCCAGCCTGTTACTTCTTTGCTCTCTTCAGCTTTGAATTATGTACCTGTCCGTGTGATTGTAGATTTAACCCGTCGGAGGGAACCTCTTCTGTATTTGAGGATCTGAGACCTAGGTGAAAGGCCTGAGAGAGAAGATTAAGTGTGGCAAAGAGAGAAGAGCTTTTCTGTCTCATTTCATCTGCTACAGCCAAAGGGGTAGGAAAGCATTGGAGCTGTTCTGTGACGATGGATGGTGATGTTGTGGTTTCTATGGTGACTGATTCCTTTTTCTCATGTTCCGCTGCTAAATACAGCAACAACAACAAAAAAACCCTCACGGCTAAGTTTGGCCGTCAGGTGGGACACTTAGATTCTCCCAGAATCTGCTTTAGGCCCCGTGCGTGTGGCCAACACCTGATTTCTTTGGCATGACATTCCCTGTCCCACACGGCAGAGTGATACCAAACAGTTTGGCAAATAAATGGTCTCATCGAGTTAAACCCAAGTGTTCCTTTTCAAGAAGGGCTGTCTTAGACAGGGGGTCATTTTGGTATCAGGCGGAAGGCTCTCGCCCCCTGGGATCCTGTCCCGACTTCGAGGCTCTGCCCGTTGCCCGTTCTGGGCTCACCACACACCTGGGCCTGAAGACAGAGGCTCTGCCAGGCACGTGCGGTGCCCCCCCCCCCAGCCGTTCTCATTCCATTAAGGACTTTGGAGACCCTTGAAGCAGAGCCTCTTTGGGGTGCTAGATGGCAGAGAAGTTCAGTCCTTCCTGATGTGTAGAGACACGAGGGAGGGCTCGTTCGCGGCTGTTCCTCATGTGCTCCGGGTTCATGAACCGTGGCGTGTGAATTCCATAACGGAGAGAGGATGATAGGGGCCATCCCATTTTTATGAGCTTCGGAGAAAATCTTGGGAGAGACAATTAAGGGGGCAACTTTGGTCAAACAATAAACGTAACTATAAAAATCGCAAAGCCCGGATATACGGAGTTGGCTCCAACGATGGCGTGATCGCAGGGGCCCAGACGCTGCTGCCTGCAGTCAGCCTGATAGCGACTTGCTTCTAATTCTAAACAGTAAGAATTTAAGAATAGAGTCAACTTTCCGTTATCTGCGCTGTGAGTTATCATTCCCAAATGGCTTCTGTTTGCTGCTGATTATTCTGAGTCCTGCCAGTGACCGCGGCTTCAAGGAAGGCAGGATAATATCAGCATGGGCGCAGTGTAACTGGTGTTGGGATATGGGGCGGGGGCACCGCCTGCATCTCCAAGACTGAAACATTTCAAAGTGATTGTCATGTCGGATTTGTATTTGTTCAGATTTTCCATACTACTCTCCACTAGTAAGAAAATAATTAAGAAGCGAGTCTGCTTGTTTCTTCTATGAAGGACTTGGTAATGGGCCACAATAAAATTGTTTAGAGGCAGCTTTTTTCCTTTGTAGGTTAGGTGGGCCCCCCCCTTTTTTTTTTGAAGATTTTTATTCATTGGGAGAGAGTGCATGTGCAAGTGGGGGGACGGGCAGAGGGAGAGGGAGAGAGAGAATCTCAGTCAGGCTCCAAGCTGAGTGCAGAGCCTGACACGGGGCTTGATCTCATGACCCTGAGATGATGACCTGAGCCGAAATCAAGAGTCTGACGCTCAGCTGAATGAGCCACCCAGGCTCCCTGGTTAGGTTGGGCTTTTAATCTCCACATGCCTTTCGTAGGCAGGCACTTGCAAATTGCAGTATTTCAAGAGGGGACACTGGTATAAGGAGGAGTCTAAGTCCTTTCCTTTTATGATGTGATGGAAAACGAGGGTCCCAGTAGGCTGGTGCTTCTGTGCCGTGAACCCCCAACTTTCACCAAGCTCTGTCCTGCCTTGAGAAAGGCACTCTGAGGGGGTCTGTGTGTATCGTGGGTGTAAGTGGAAGCATGGGGGTCTTTCAGCTTCTCTTTAGTTCCCTGGACAGGCATCCATCCTGAGTTACCTTCCCTGGATGGAATGAAGTCAAGGGCAAGAGAAAATCGGCCTCTAGTATTGTCTCCAGCCCCACGTATAATCAGAAGGATAAACAAATCAGATAAACTGTTACATGAATATGTAAAGTTGTGTTTAACATTTAAAAAGAGGAAAGAATAAGTTTAGAATAGTAGAGACCCGGCTTAAGGCTTGTTAATATTTACCAAGATGTCCCTCCCGAGGGTGGTGCGGGTGAGATTTCTAGGTCCCAGCAGGACTGATTCTCACCCCTAGCATTTTGATGTTCCTAAAGGTACCTACGTGCGTACTTAACTCCAGTCTGCAAAGGAGTTCAGAAACTTCAGTCATTTCAGTTGTGATTTTGTCCAAATTGGACCATTCACCGGACCTCAGTTATTTCTGAGCTACCAGTGATTCTGAGAGGCTGCAGGGGTGTCCGTAAGGGGGTGGGGGGTGAGCAAGGCCAGGCCAGGAAGTGTTGCAGTCCTGGTTCTTGTGCGATGAGTCTCACACCTTTGGAGTATCTCTGGAGTGTACGGAAACCCTTTCAGAGCCATCAGGGTGGGGTACAGAGGCACAGGATAAAAAGCGCAGGTAAAGCTGGGGATACTTGGCATGAACGCCAGCGTCATGCTCCCGCGGGAGATTGTTGTCTCGGTGAGAGTTCGGATCACTGAGCCCCGCAGGGTGGGAGAAATGGCACTGGGCCCTCTCCACGTGCTGTGACGTTATCTGCACAGCAGCTCGACACAGCAGGCCTCCTTGGTCTTCCCAGACACTCGGGGAGTCTCCAGGCTCAGAGAAGTTGATCCCTCATCCTACCCTGTGCCGGGAGCCCGTGGTGGAACCAGGACGCACACACAGACCTACCTGAATCCCCGGGGCCGAGATCTTTTTCCTCTTGCTTTTGAACAGTCTCTAGAAGTAAACGAGGGTATTTAAACGCTGAGCCCAACGAGTGTTAGTGCAACAAAGGTGGAGAACAGAAATCCCGAGAGTATGAAGGATTTGCCTATCAGAGTGTCGTGTGGGCTGGGACATGCTGAGTGACCCCTCCTTGTTCAGTCTCCTCTGACAGAGGCTCTGTCGGCTTTTAGGGCAGGATGATTCTTTATTGTCCTTTGAGCAAGTGCCTGTGTTTCTTGCAAATGCCCGTCCTCCAGAGGCTGGAGGTGTTCCCCGGTTAGAAGTAGAATCCCGGGGTGGGCCAGGAGGAGGGGCCCCGTTTTACGGGACAGCGGTGGGCTTGGGAAGAGGCCTGTGACCAGTTTGGGTCGGCAGTATCTGAGGAAGCCAGTTGCATGGTTTCTAGCACAGGTGACCTTTCCAGAGGAGGCGTGGGGAAGAGGCGGCTCTCTCCTCTTCCCCTGCACTTTATCCCGCTGGGCTGAGGATGCTGGGACTCTGCAGCCGTGTTCAGGCCCTGAGGAGAGCTGAACTGAGGGAAGTGGTCCCCCAGAGTGTGGAGAAGGATGGAATGGACCTGGCCCGTGTATGATTTTGATGCCTGCTCCCTTAACCAGCAGCCTGGAGTGGAAAGGTGTGTTCCAGGACATAACGGATTTCCTGACGGTGTGTGCCAGTTTGAGTAGGGTTTTCTGGCCTGGCCATGTCAAGGTGGCCTAGTGGGTAAAGCTTTCCTCAGGGAACAGTTCCCACTGGGTGACTGGTCTGCTTGTCTGTAGGTTTGAAGTGAGAGTTTACTCCTTACAAATACCAAACCCCTTGCTGCCTTGGAGGGAGGCAGGCAGGTTAACGAGAACGTGAGTCGTGTATCGTCATTGTGTTATATGCAGGGCATCTGTGGCACAGCAGCATATTGTGAGTGTGCCGTGTTTGTTCCCTTTCTCCGTCACAGCATCTTCTCATGTCATACACTACATGTTCAGAGCAGTGGCCTTGGGAGGGTAAGTAACAACCCTGGATCTGCAGTGTAGACTGGCCCAGATACCCAGTCAGGATTTCCAGGCCTTGTTGGGACAGCATCTAGAAGTCAAAACTGAAAGGGTTGGTCTGCAGGACTCATCAAACCAAGAGACTGTGGAGAGCTTCCAGGTTGAATAAATGTTGGAGACAGAGGCAAAGAGAACCAAGGGGGCTCATGGAAAGTGAAGAGGGAGGAGCCCACACATGCACGTGACCTCTCAGCGAGACCCGACTTGTCTCTTGACCAGATCCGGATCAGTGGTTCGCAGCCGGGGAGGATTTGCCCGCCAGGGGGCGTGTGGCAACGTCTGGAGGCGTTTCTATGGCCACATGTGGGAGCCTGCCACTGGTGCCTCGTGGGTGAGGCAAAGAGTTATCTGGCCCCCAAATGCCAACAGTGCTGAGGTGGAGAGGCCTTAGTCCAGAGAATGAATACTTTCTTCCTCTGGAAACCGGTGGACTGGTTAGCAGTGAAGACAGCCGGGATGTGAGGAAGACGCTTGAGACTTTTCACCGGTATTAGGTCCATGCCAGGCTGCCTGGCACTTGGCCCTTAAAACTGTGGGATCTTTTCCACCTGAACACCGTTCAGGTTAGCTCACACTCTCTGGGCTACAGTCGCTGCTGTCCATGTCTGGAAGGATCGGAGCACAAAACCAGCCTGCTTTGTGGAAAAGTGGTGCTCATTACCCGCTCTGCTTTCTATCTCTGAAGGGTCGCGTCCACCCTAGTGGGGACCGTTCAGGACCATGTTCATAATTTCCAAGACAGCCGTTGGGTTGCATTTGGGGCTGTCAGCAGAAGGGGCAGCCAACAGTATGTCAGCCACGTTCCATCACTGGGCTGTGAAGCTTGGACTTCCCCCAGAGCGGCCACCGTGCTCTTCCTCAGCCCAGGGCGTTGCTGTGGAGACGGGAAGAGAGGCCCTGGCTTTATTGGGGAGAGGATGCAATAAGTGTGGGAATGTAATCACTGTTTACCTAAACACACAAAATCAGCCCTGGTTTTTCCCATAGTGCTGCTGTAAGTAAGGTTGCATTTCTTGCCACTTACAAATGCTTTTATGGTGCTAAATGTTAATCAATGAAAGGCATTCTCAGTGCTCTGCTTTCTTTTTCTTTTCCTTCTTTTTTTTTTTTTTTAAGCTAGTGTACCAGTTTTTGGACTTAACTGTGAAATAGGTCTACTCTCGTTACCTGTTATAAATCTTGCGGTTCAGGTTGAAGTATATAGTACTGCATTTTCTCATTACGGTTTTTTAACTTGATTTACTGCATGACTAGTAGATAAAACGACTATTTACAGCTGTAAGTGAAGAATGGAAATGCTGATTAGTGTTCGGTGTACAGATTTTTTATTACATTTTCGTAATAAATATTTCATTGGCTAAATTTAATTCAGTGCTGTGGAATTAAAGTGTAATAATGCTATTGATTTAATAAATGCTGGCATCCTAATGTCCATTTTTAGATGAAACTACGATAATGAGAGTAATTTTCTAGTGAACATACGAGCATTAGATTTCTGCTAAAACAAAAAGAGGAACAATATGATAAATTGCACTGGGTCTTTTTTTTTTTTTAGCATGCCATATCATGCTGATATGAGTAAAGGCGTTAAAGCACAGTTCATTATATATCAATTTGAATGTAATACTAATTAAAACCTTCCTTTGACTTCACTGAAGCCTATTCTTAGAAATTATGTAAATTAATTGAGGCTTTCGAAAAGATGCATGTGCAATGTTTTGAGTACCCTGTGGGCCTAAAAACTGCCATGTCGAAACTGAATAAAATGACACCGTGCAGTAATTTTGTTGATACACTAAGAGATTTGGGTGCTCTGGGAGCCTGGGTGGCTCACTCAGTTGAGCGTCCGACTCTTGATCTCAGCTCAGCTCTTGATCTCAGGGTTGTGAGTTCGAGTCCTGTGTTGGGCTCCATGCTGAGCGTGGAGCCTACTTAAAAAAAGAGAGAGATTTTGGCGCTTAAAAAAAAGCAGGGGAGGGGCAAATTGCCTATCTGCTTTTTGCCCATTTTATTTCATATCAACATATGCAAAAAGGAGAAAGCAAAGAATTAAAGACTGAGCCTATATTGCCCCCCCCCGCCCGGGAAACTCTCCTGTAGCATTTGACTGTGGAATGTGGGTTAGGAGTCTGGTTTCGCACAGGGAGGGACGCACTGCTTTTCTTACATGGAAATCCTTGCCAAGTGCATTTTAATTGTATCGTGTTAGTTAGTTTGAACTCATTCTCCCCGGTGCCCCATTCTTCATACTGTCCTGTCACGTGCAGTGTATTTCTCTACTGAAGCAGGGTGGCAGGAAGCATCAGCTATTTCAGGAGTCTGTGACAGCCACTTGCCACATTTTGAGGGCATAACATGCAGTTCTTCCAGGCCCTAAGATAAATGCAGAGATGAGCCAGGTTCAGGGAGGAATGTGGCCGATGAGGGGCACCGAAAACAATGGAATGTTCCATGTTCCCCGTCTCCTCTTCTTCCTGTGTCCTGCGGAGTATGTTTCATAGCCTCCTGTAGATTAACACTCAGAGTCGTTTGTCTGTTTTATAAAGCACTCCGCTGCTCACCCTGCAGCTTTATCACTCTGCCAGAGAAGTTTGGGGTGGTGCTTACTCACGGATGACTAATATGAAGACTGCTCTACGCAGGGGTGTTCCTTTGGTAGCTGTGTTTGATTCTTCCAGAAGCAGCTAGGACCTTTTCCAGGCATGGCAGTCCCTTCCAAGGCAGGGACCCCGGCAGAGGCTGATGTTGGAAGCAGTGGGTGACTCGCATGGACCTTGTGCACCGGCGAGGGGGGGGGTATGCCCTGAGGTTGTCCGATCTCCTTGACCTCTGCGTCTCGGGTGAACAAAAGTGAGACATCAGCCGGAGCTGTAAAGCCGAATAGCCAAAGACACTGTGGTTTGTCCGCACTTCTTTTTCCAGCGTGACACTTTGTCTTGGTCCCTCCTTCGTCATTTTCTAACTAAATTTCAAGGTTCTCAGCATCAGGAGCTGCATCGGCTTCCTCTTCCTTCCGTGTAGATTGATGCTTAACACGTAGTATTGAAATTATTACTGACGGGTTGAGAGTCGTGTGCACTTTGTAGCCAGGGACGTGGACTCGATTAACCACGTTCATCAGATTAACCTGTCTGGGTTAACATTGATCATGTGAGGCGACGGGTACCGATGAAGGATGGCTTGCTTACAAGGCACCATAAGCATTTTGCTGGGTTCTTAAATCTTCATTGCTTACGGAACACATGAAAGCAGTTAGTAAAAATCACCTGTTCATTTTTGATGAACACTGATTGTATATGAACAGTTAGAGGGTAATTTTGAGTGTCACAATTCTCTGACACACTTGTTTTCATAAGCCATTAAAAATGTATTATGAATTAACAGCAAAAATTGGAGGTTAAGGAAATGAGGAGTACTAATATCCGTTACTTTTTAACCTGGCAGTATCTGTCTTTGAATTAAAATTTTAGGAGTCCATAGGCTACAAGAGTTTTATTTGTTTACCAATTAGCAATAATAAATAAAAGATCCTTTTTGGCCTTTGCTTCCCAGTCCGGTCTATAACTTGAAGCTAATCATGGATGTAGTCAGAGCACTTGGGTTTGAATCTGGCTTCACTGGTGAGCTGTGTGTCCTTGCTTAGATAACTTAACCTCTCTGTGTCTTAATTTCCTTACTGTAGGTTGGATACTCCCCTGTAGTCTGCTGTGAGGGGAAAATGGTAATAGGAGAAAGTGCTCACAGGTATTTACAATATGTTGAGTTGTTGCTGTTTCTGTGCTTGGTATCATGTGCTAAACGAGATTATTCTCAGTGCAGAGTGCCTGAATGGTAGTGCGAGAGTGCAGGAACTCCTGGGTTCTGGCGAGAATAAAGCTGATGGAAAACAGAAGTGGATGTATACATAATCTCTTTTACATTGTCATTCCACTGAAAATAAGGTTCCCTGAAGAGCGATTGTTAAGGTAGGCTGGTAAGACAGTCCTCCAATAAAATGAACGGCGTTTTACTTCTGATCAATATAAAACTACTTTAGGGCAAGAATAAAACGTGTAGCGATGAGTGTAGATGGGAATGACATTGCCCGCGTTTCTTAAATGAAAGTTTTTCTGTAAGCAATTTAACTGGACTCCGGTACATTTAAATAAACAGTATTTCTTGAATGTGGCAGGCATATTTGTGAACGTGCTGAGGATTTAGGAATCCTTCCTGATTTCAGGAGTAACGTCATTCTTGATCCGATAACTATGAGGTGTGAATGGCTCTCTAGAGCTTTTGCAAAGGCCAGAATGAATCTTTCAAACCACAGTGAATTTTCCATTCTCTCTCAGTAGATAATCAGTTTTGCAGATCATCTTCAGGGGCCAGGAACTCTCTCTTTTTTAACATCGAGAAGGATTAGCTGGTGTTTGCGTAAATGAATGCGTGTACTCTGACTGCACGAGCAGCCCTAAGTAAATGGTCTGGGGGCGATTAAATTTGTTTTTCAATGAGAGGATCTGTACCTTTCCTCGTATATGAATATGAATGTACTTACACACACACACCTATACACACACACACACACACACACACACAGAGCTCAGAAGGTCTGTGCATTGTCTTACTCGGAAATTTACTGGCATTGAATTCTTTAATTACCATAAAAAATTCTGTATTTTTTAGGCGTGTCAGTGACTCCCTTTGCCTTTTTTGATCAGACTTAAATGCCTAAATCCGGTATTTGAAGGCCCAGACTCCCGAGCTAAATTTACCAAGCCACTTTCCCATAATCTTTTCTTTACCCTTCCAAGTCATGTGCTTTCCTATTCCAAATTAAGATTCCCTCCTGTAAATCCTCGGATCGCCGTCGTCGTGGCAGTAGTGATTTTTATATTCTAGCTGCAGTAAAAATGTTCGTTCTGGAATTTCTTCAAGCCTGGATCTTCGATAGCTGTTCTTTGTTTTTTTCCTTCTCCCTCTGATGATGTGTGCGTACGTGTGTGTGTGTTTTCTGCGTCATGGAGTACTCTGTGTGGTACCTTGGTGGTGTTTACTGCATGTTTATTGAGTGAACCATAGAATATGGAATTGGAATGAATATCAAGAAATCCATCTAGTTTTGGACATTTCTTCAACGTACTTCAATAAATACTTGTTGGGGTCTTCATAGGATGAATGGTGGAACACAAATGGGAGAGTTCATCCCTGGCTGGGCAATATTGCCCTGCACACGTGGCTGCCTGTCCAGTGTGTTTCAAGGGCTCCGGGGGCCGGCGGGAGGTGTCAGTGCCAGCCCTGTGAGCAGATACTCTCTGCCTCTGTAGTGAAACGTTTCTGACATCATCGTTCATGAAGGACAGACGCATCAGAGCGGTAGGTGTACAGTCATAATCAGACTCAGTATCATCATCCGTCTTTGCTCCTGGATTTTAAAAATTTTCATGGTGTTGACTTGCTTTTGAAATGGGTGGTCATTGAAGGATTGTTCTTTTTTTTTTTTTTTTTTTTTTTTTTTNGACTTTAAGAAAGTGGAAGGTGGGGCTGGGGATACAGGAGCGTGTTGCGTAGTTGCCGGGCTTGTCTCTGAAATTGAGAGTTTGCGTTTAAGAGGCTCTTCTGCATAGATGTGGATTATTTGAGACCAGGATATAAACGCCCATGTTTGGATGCAGTTACTTCTCATAATGTCTGGCTTCCTTTTTCAATATGTGAAACGATAGGGTTGAAGAATTTTCACATAGTTTGGAACAAAACAGATGCATTTCTACAAGGCAGAGGTCTGTGTGCTTGCAAGTCATTGAAAGCTAGAAGTAGTTTCAGATGTAGGAAACCTGAGCCATGACTGACAATGAGAAGACTGCTTTGTAAACCTTTGCTCACTGAGCTTTAGTCCTAAATTGCTTAGAAATATTTGATTTTTAAAAAAGATTTTATTTATTTGAGAGAGAGAGAGAGCACAAGGGGCAGAGGGAGAGAGACAAGCAGACTCCTCGCTGAGCGGGGAGCCTGACACAGTGCTCAGTCCCAGGACCCTGAGATCATGACCTGAGATGAAGGCAGACACTTAACCGACTGAGTCACCCAGGCGCCCCTCAGTTGCTTAAAAATATTTTAATGTCAGTGAGATAAAATACTGTCAACACCATTTTAATTTTTAAAAAATATTAATGTCATTAATCTTTTCATCTCCCATATGGCCTTGTATTTTGATATGAATGGTATTTTTTATGGGTGAGCAGAAAGACAGAGGCAGTGGTTGACAAACAAGCACATGGCCACTCCAGGAAAGAGGGAAGAGTGTGTGATTTCTGCACAAAATGATCCCCTCTTTACCTAGAGATAGAGTATTTGCAGAATACCCTGAAACCATGAACTATAAACACTTTTAACACCAGCTGCAGCTCTGGAAGGAGGTTATCTGAGGAGCAAATTGTTGCCCTAAGCCTTGATGCAGCCAGTGCCTGGTCCCACCAGACAACTGTGAATAAAATAAGGCAGCTGTTAAGGGACATCTAGTAGTGTAGGGTTCCTGGTGCAGCACTGGTATCTGGTAGGGCTCGGAGCATTGATGGAGGGGTGTAGATGTGGCTAGAGACTTCGTGTCAGTGGTCAAAGTCAAACTGAGAGCCTGGAACGTAGAGAGGGTCTTTCAGTCCTGCATCAGCCCTACTTGGAAAGCTGGCTCCACTCACAGCAACGGTAGGAACAGAAGTATCTGGGGCAAAGAGTGGGCGCAGACCTGAAATCAAGAGGGGCTGAAGACAGTGGGTAGACCAGAAGCCCAGAATGTTGTCAGGAACCCCGGACGGCAGAAACAGAAAGGAGAAGCAAAGCCAGGTGATGGATCAAAGTTGCAAGGAGAGTGCTGGGGCAGAGGCAGCCAGAAGTTACACATTTCCTATTATTGCTGAGCCACATCTCGAGAATGTTTAGCCTTGTAGCAGTGAGTAATGAGAGGGAACACGGCAGCAAGGAGGGACATCTGATAGCAGAGAGAAACAGAACTTCTGCGAAAACCTTACCTTTGTCTAGGCCGTTTATTACACAGTGGACCCTTGAACCGTGTGGATTTGAACTCCACTTACATGCAGATTTTTTTCCGGTAGATACAGTCGAGTGCTGGAAATGTGTTCTCTCCATGATTTTCTTTCTGTCTTTCTTTTTTTTTTTCTTCATTATCTGTTTCTGACCATCAAGCCTTCTTTCTTCTTTTTTTTTATAATAATATTTTTTATTATGTTAGTCACCATACAGTACATCCCTGGTTTTTGATGTAAAGTTCCATGATTCATTAGTTGCGTATAACACCATGCAATACGTGCCCTCCTTACTACCCATCTCCATGATTTTCTTACTAACGTTTTCTTTTCTCTAGCTTACTTCATTGTAAGAATGCATTATCATACAGACAGCATACGAAATATGTGTTAATCGACTGTTTAAGGGGTTGATCAGTAAGGCTTTTCTAGTCAGTAGTAGGCTCATAACTTTTTGGGGAGTCAGAAGTTATATGCAGATTCTCGACTGTGCGGGAGGTTGGCGCCCCTAACTGCTGCGTTGTTCGAGGCTCAGCTGGAGTACACGTGCGTCCTTAGTACCTGAAGGCTTTCCTGTCTTGTCAAGCGGGAAATTAACGACTGCTTCAACTTGTTGACTATATTCGGGCAAAGTTTGTGTTATATTACAACTTGGGAGTAATTCCTTCTTTCAAAAGGGGAAAGGGTTCTTGTACTTAAAAGGGGAAAAGTTTTTATCTGCACAACCCACTAATGTGCCTCAGCTCCCCTGATGGTGAGATACTGGGAGGGTGTTGATGTTTGGCAGGAACTGTAACTTTCGGTCTTTTCCTACAGGTGTCAGCTCGTGCTTTTTGGTTCAAGTTTACCACTTTTGTCTCATCCCTGGTGGATTCTGGCCCTGCCTTGGCACTGTGGTTGATGTGTGTTAATATGCATTAACTCTCTGTACTGTTCCTTTTGATTTTTTTTTTTTTTGAGCCAGCTTCCCAGCCACCGTTAAAAATAAATGCTGTAGGGATGCCTGGATGGCTCAGTCAGTTAATGATGTGCCTTCTGCTTGGGTCAGGATCTTGGGGTCCGGGGATCAAACTCGGCGTGGGGCTCCCTGCTCAGCGGGGAGTGTGCTTCTCCCTCTGCCCCTCCCTTCCTCCCACCCCGCTTGTGCTCGCTCGCTGTTTCTCAAATAAATAAATAAAATCTTTATCAGTATAAAACAATAAAAACATCTCCTGCACCTAAGAATATTTCCTTGTGCTTTGCCTCGTGTGCATATGATTTTTGTCAAGTGTTGGTTGTTAAGTTCTTAAGGAATTGGTAAAGGTTGAGAACGGGCTTGCTCTCTCCATTAGTTTTTATCATATGTCGTTGCATACTGAACACATCCCTTCTTGTCGGACACCCCCTCACCCCTCCCCCAGATGCGGTACCGTTTGCTTCGGCCAGACCCAGCATTTATTGTGCGCCCACTGGGTGTAGATCCCTTTGCAGACGGCTGTGGCGACATGAGACAGGGTCCTTGTGGTTCTGTGGGTGTCTGAAGTCTGCACTGTCTTTGGTGAAGCAGTGGAGTGATGCGGAGTTTCGTAAGCAGGTCTTCTGTGGTCCCCTTTCTCCACCACCTGCCCCGAGCAGCTTTTGCTGGGGGAGCGGTCCCAGCCCCGCGGGACTCTGCTAACGATCCTCGGAGTCACATGTGGAATGACATCATTGAATTAATTAAAAATCCACTTTAGATTAGCAGATAAAAGAAAGTAATAGATCCCTCGGTATTTGTGTTACTTCCCAGCCCATTGATGTATTTAGAAATAGCAGGATTTATTTGCAGCTGTAATGCCCTCAGGGACGGGCTGCAAATACGTTTATCTATCCACCAGCGTTTATCCGGGCTGTGAGTTATGAGATGACCTCCATCTCAGCAAAATAAATCCTGGTATCCAGAGTCCAGCCAGCCTCATCTATTGCCGGATAGGGAAAGTGGATATTGAAATTTGTTTTCTTGGGAAGGCAGGAAGGCTCTATCTCGCACACATACGGTTGCTGTGAGTGGATTATAAAACTGTCAGACACCTATTAAACTGGGGGTGTTGCTCATCTTTCTGGAGCAGGAATCAGGTTCTGATTGTGTGCAGGGCTGCATTGGACCTTTATAGGCGCGCATTCCCAAGATTGGCGGCTTACCACCAGTAACTGATAAGCTGTGTGCTCCTGGGCACAGGAGGCGGGGGCGAGCCGTGTCAGCCACCGGGTCTCCCGAAGCCCCACGAAGTAGCTCCAGGAGCAAGAGGCCACGTTTCCTGAAGATGCACCTGCTGTGTGTTTCTGATGACTGATTGCCCCATTACTCTGAGGTGCTTCACTTAGAGCTCCTAGAAGATCAAAGCAGGGCAACGGGAATTGTTTTGCTTAGTGTAAATTTAAGCATGGCCACAAAGGCTTGTTTCCTTCCCTGGGAAAAGCAATTTAGCCTGCAGAAAATAATTGAATCCAGAGTATCTTGCAATAATGAGAGATTTGAAACGGGGAGGGTTAATTATTTCAATCCGATTTTAGTTACCCGATAAAATGTTTAAGGAGAGCGTCTAGACAGCGCCCGAGTTCATTTACACTACCGTCAGCTTTCAGCGTCTCTGTCCTTTCCCCCCACAGGATCATGCAGATCTGCGAAGCCATTTCTTCACAGTTGGGATGAAGCTAGAAACAGTGAATTTGAGCGAGCCCTTTCATATCTGTCCTGCATCAGTGACCAAGGTGAGCTTCCCTCCCTTGCTCTTCACCTCCACCTCCCGCCGACCTGCTCACAGGGGGCCAGATGGAATGTGCTGGCTCCAGGGCGGGCCGCAGTGCAGTGAACAGCACACTGGGGCCGAACAGCACGCCGGCCGGGGAGCGAGCGCCTTCTCCCCGGGCCACGCTGTCCCAAGCACCCCTTATGTCACTGGTTGCAGACAGCCAGGCTGGTCACGTGCCTCCTGCTGCAGGAGAGATTGGGGTTCATATGGACCGCACTGTCGATGTCCTTGAGTGACCTTGAACGAGGTGCAGGTGCACAGCTGAGTTACAGCAATGAACTCTGCCACGAATATGTGCCACCTTCTGTGCTTGGCCTGGGTCACACCCACGCGTCCATTTGTTCCCGTTCTCGTTTGCACGAACTGCTCGGCAGTCACACACGGTAATCACTGCAGTAGTCACTTGGTCCTCGTCCACTGGCAGTCCTTGGTGTGGTCGACTTGCATTCAGCAAATGCCCGCCGGTGTCCCATCTCCAGTGTGCGTCCCTGCATCCGCTTCCTTTTTGCCACTGGCTTTCCTTCCCTAAAGGAAGAGCCTGTCTCTGCATTTCCCAGATGTAAAACGAAATTACCTTTAATGTGAAGTCATCTTTATGATGGTCTGATGGTCTTTCAAGATTGTAATTTCCCGTGGCCGTGCAGATAATCTCACGGAAGTCACCTGTGGAAGTCACACCTACAGTACATGTCTCTGCCTGAAGTACCCTCTAACAGGTGGCGGGGACCCCAAGAAGCCCAGCATTCTTACCCAGTGTATGTTGCCATTAACGGTCTTTTGTGAGGGAACTTAATTAACGGTCCAAAAGTCAATTCCATTTTAATTTCTTTTACCCAGGAAGACTGGATTTGTTAATTCAGTGATGAGTGTTTTAGAGTCATTTTGTATGCTGTTCTTTTATTCACGATTTGGTAAAATTTGAGAAATACAGTGGTGATAATGTATTTCAGAGTATGGGAAATGGTTATAATCATGAAATGCCTTTTTCTTTTTTTCTAAATATTTTTTCTGTAGAACATAAATTACTTTTATGTAACTCTTATATTAATTTATTTGAAGAATAAGTTGCAGGATGGTTTTTGGGGTTGCAGTTCATGTCCTCACAGTCATACACCTTTCATTAAGAGCCTTTTCATTTAAATCAACCTTTGGGGTTCTTCAATATGTATTCTGGTAGGTGCACATTTTCCCAGAACTGATGGATGATACCTTGCGGAAGCCTGGCCAGAATTTCCCTTTGTTCCAGCAGCAGCTGACACAGTGATTCCTGGATGCATATTATCCTGTCCTCATTCTAAGAGGCTATGGTGTCAGCTTCGCCTGGTGTTCACACAGTAAAGGAAACAGGTGCAGATGTGCTGAGTGCCGTCAGTAGCAAACTCACACTTTCATGCCTGTAAATAATCGCAATGTATCACGTCAGGATGTGGCATACTGCTTATGGTTAGGGTCAGCCCAAATATCCTCATCTTGTTGGATAGATTTCCAGGAACAGTAGTTTGGTTTCCTGATAAATAATTTTTTCTCTAAGTAAGTCTTATTGGGGGGTGGGGGCAGAGAGGATATTTTCTCTGATTTTTTAAAGGTACATTTTCTTTTTCATTTTAGCTTTTCTTATCCTTTTTACCAAAGATAAGGCACTCAGTCTTTCTGTTCTGCATGCACCCCTTTTTCTTCTCCCGTTGGCCCTGTTATAGAACGTAAGGATTGCAATGTGGGCTTTGGCCTCTTAGGATGTCGACGGGCACGTCCCCAGGTTCAAGACTCCCCTACAGAGAGTGAAATATCAGGAGATTCCTAATGTAGTCGGTATTTATAATTAAACCTATTCCTCCTGACATTGGAAAAGGTTTTAGAGTAGTATGTTTGAGAACGTAACGCTGCACTGGTACTACTCATCATAATGAAAATTTCATTTTCGTTTTCCTCGAGGCTTTTCTTCATGGCACACCTGTTGAAGAAATAAATAACATTAAAGCCAATAGACAGGAAAGTAGTTAACTGTGTCGCAGATCCAGGATGAAATGCCCAACCTTTACTGTACAGTGAGATTCTAGATGGTGTTTTTGGTGATCTAAAACAGTATGGCACTGACAGATGATGATGACATATCTGTGTATGTGAAATCTACCGTATTATTTAGGGAAAGAGTCTTGGTTCTGTTTCTTTTATGGCTAGCTCTGAGCCACGTAGTTTTGGACCAGTTGGTTAATGCCCTAGGTTTTAGTTCTGAGACCTGCTGGCTCTGGACCATGTGGACCATGACCCTGATGGATTTGAAGATACTGAATACACACACATGAATGTGCATTTTAATAACTTCTGGAGATTCCTTAGTGCACATGCTTACAGGGTCCAGTGGTGCTAAGAGATTCAGCCACCGGAATCCCACACTTGTAATATACCTCTGTGTGTGTGTGTGTGTGTGTGTGTGTCTGCTCATGTACATGTGAGACTATATCCCATCCATTGGCATTGGTAGGCACTGTTGTAGACACTGGGAATGTAGACAAAAGTCCCTGCTTTTACAGAGCTTATATTTTAATGGGGGGGTGGCGAGGAGACAAACAAAGTAAGTAAATCCATGTAGAATGTTACATGTTCCATGCTAAGGAGAAAGACACAGCAGGGAAGGGATGAGCAGAGGGGGGGAGGCTGGAGTGTGGGAGGGAAGATGCGGTTTTAAATCAGGCTGCAGGGAAGATCTCACTGGGAAGGTGAGGTCTGGTGCTTTGCTCTGTAAAGTCTACTTTCAAAGGCAGACCTCAGACAACACAACAATCACCATTTACCGGAATTCACATCGAGAAGAACAGAAGTGAGTGCGCTCTGCTGCTTTCATTTTTAATTCGACTGCTTGCAGAAGGTATTTTGTAAATGAAGCAGCCAGGAATCATAGCTTAGTAAGAGTGTTAGGATTTCCTAAGAAAGACTGGTTTATGTCTGTTGAGCTCCTAAAGTGATGTTTTTCTTCCTGGCCTGTTTCACATACTAGATCCTTTAACCCCATCATGCTTTAAAGTGCTGGAAAAAAAAAGTGCTGGGTCCCATCCCAGTTTTGCATTCTGCTCTTCCCATCAGCGTGCCTTGTTCTTATTTCGTCACTGATATATATTTCCTTACACTCAGTGGCTGTGCAGTTCCTGTGTACAAAGCAGTTTCTGTGTACAAAGCATTTTCTGTGCGTCGTGGGAACAGCTTGATGAGTAACAGAGAGGAGACTGCCCTCAGAGCATCTGTTGGGGGAGACCCATTTGGGGTCAGTCCCCAGGAAGGAATGAGGACTTTCAGGACAGAGGTGCAGGGCTAAAGCTTTGGGGGCTCTGTACTCGAACTGGAGTGGTCAGGAAAACGTCCCAGCAGCACTGACTTTTGGGACGCACCTTGAAAAATACACTGTTGCTTTGAAAGAGCTGTGGCAGAGTGGGTGTTGAGGCTGGGAGGATGCCGAGCAGGGATGTGCCTGGGAGAGCGATTCTTCTTGGGCTGGAGCCTGGGGTTGTTGTTGGGCTGTGAGGCTGGATGAAGCCAGAAGTCCCCAAGTTAGACGGTGGACCTTCTTGAGTGATCTGGTGTGAGCACATGTGTCCCTGCTGTGGACAAGGAGAAACCATTAACATTTTAGGGCCTGCCTTGGCATTGCTGTAGGCCTGGCTTTGTCTTCTCGCATAAGTTTGGTTTTCTTCCAGCCCCCGCCATTGGTTGACTTCTCTAAAGACACCCCTGTTGTTTCCTTCTCTGTTTTCTGTGTCTACCACTCATTTGCTTCTCTTTCCATTAAAATGACTGCAGTGATCAACTCTTAACTTATTAGCAACTGGATCAATTTAGTAATATACATTGAAGTGCCAGTTTGTGCTGAAATATTTTGATGAAATGTATTTATTGCCTTTGGAAACCGTGCCAGCATTTCATACTAGCTTTACGCGAAAATCCCAAGGAATTAACCCTTGACTCTGTGGTTTGTTTTTTCTTTCAGGTTTTTAACAATCATTTTTTTCAAGTGACTATTGATGACCTAAGACCAGAACCTAGTAAACTCTCAATGCTGTGCCATGCGGATTCTTTGGGGATTTTACCAGTACAATGGTGCCTTAAAAACGGAGTCAATCTCACACCTCCCAAAGGTTCGTATTCTGTGAAAATGTGCAGGGTTTCGGTTCAGGAGGGCGTCATACTGTCACAGAAGTGTGCCTCTGTTGATCCTGAGAAGTTTAAGTTGTAAATGATTTCGACATCGTGGGAAAAGTGTGTCTCACAAGTGGCTTGACACAGGAGTGTATCCCAGCTCCCTGCCCTGGTGAGGTCCGTGACTTTGGGCTTCTCGAGACATCCACATCTGTCCACCGCAATTCCCTGTTGGTTATCGTGTGCGGGGCTGCTGGTGTGTGCTGACAGAGGACCTAGCATCGCTAGGTGATCAGGGTTGGTTCAATACTTACACGTGTCTGAGAAGTGGCTTTAAACATGCAATGAGGGGCGCCTGGGTGGCTCAGTTGGTTGAACATCCGACTTTTGATCTCAGCTCAGGTCTTGATCTCGGGGTCGTGAGTTCGAGCCCCACATTGGACTCCACACTGGGCCAAAAAAAAAAAAAATGCAACCAAATGTCGAAGAAGTATTTCTTTCCATTTTTATTTCCAATAATTTAAATTTTCCCCAGAGCTCGGTCACTCTCTGATAGCCAACAGTTTGATGCCATAACACATTAAAATAATTCACTTGGGAGCCGGGTTGCAAGTAATTTCATACTGAGACCACATACCACATTCTGGTTGGTAAGAACTGCGCCTGTGGTTCCGTAACGTGGTTTGCTGGCCTGACAGACGGGATGCTCGTTCAGGGAAGAGAGCAGCCAGAAGGAAGGAGAGCGGGTGGGAAGGAAAATGGAGGGAATGATGGAATAACAGAAGAGGAAATGGGAAGAGATTACCTAGAAGAATAAACTTGTGGCAGGATTTTAACAATGACCCACAAATACTACAGGGGTTCTGTGCTGACTTTTCCAGCTCGCCAAGGACTGGATGATGGGTAGCGTTCGCCAGTTGGGAGGTTAATACCCGTGGGTTAGGTTTGAGATGCGTCATCCCAGATGCAACCTTTCACGGTGCTGCCCCTGCCTTGAGCTCCCCTGGGCTCCTCTCCTCCTCTGTCCTCCATGCTCATCCCCACTGGGGAGATACCCGTTGAGTGTTTCCGCCTCCACCGTTGATCTTCTCGTGAGGGGGCTGTGGTGGCAGAATGTGGTCTCGTTACGATGTGGTGAAACCGTTTGCCCTGTTGAACGTGCCTGACTCATTTCCTCCTCAACCTGAGCGTGGCCCTGGGACGGGGCTTAGTCGCAGAGAGCTGCTGTGACCCGCCCAGGGCACATCACACGGACGGTAGGTACCAGCGAGGGGGTCGGCCTCCTGATTCCGGGCAGCGCCGTGGCGAGGACTGCAGTTCCTGAGGCCTCGCGTGGGCTGCCGTCTTGGTGCTCACGGGGGACCGTGGCCAGATCACGCTTCGGTTTGCAAGACTATGAAACGGGACACCTGCGGGATCCTGTGGTTGCTCTGCGGAGTCAAACAATGACACGAGTCTAGGTATCTTTACAGTCCTCTCTGACGGTCCTACAGGTTTTTCGTTGTGAACCATCTCGTGGTAGCAGATCAGGGAAGTCTTTTTTCTGCTGCAGAATTTAGCGACCGGTCACTTGCAGAGTTCGAAAGTCCCGTGGACCATCTCTGCTCTCTGCCGACTTCTGTAATCAGAGCATTTGTACAGATGGGCCCACGTCATTGACGAAGGACTTCTAGATCCCCAAAATGCTGCGTGGTTGGACTTTCTAAATACCTAGGTAGTGATAAGATCTATTTAAGAATTTGAAGAAGAAATTGGGTGAAAAAAAGGGGGAAATAATCGTATATGAATTTCGGCTGCTTGAACTTGATTATTCCATTAGGCAGGGCTTAAATGTTTCCCAGATTTTTGGTTTACCAGAATGTTTACCAAATGTCTCTAGATTTTTAATACATTTCTTATGAAATTTAAGTGTTAGAAATATGTTTTAGAAAAGAAATTGTTGGCATAATTTGGATATTTGTTTGGAAAATGGGTGTGCCTGTTTGGATAATTGCATTTCCTGATATTTAGAGAAATACAGTTGGAGAATTATTGTTTTAGGGAATAATTTTTCCAAGTGCCTGTGGTTATAACAGAGTCTTGGCTTTAATTACTGAGCTGTCATTGTTTTGTGAGAATATGTTTGTTATATATTTATATCTATGTTATACACATAGTAAAATATATTTGTTTTTGTAATTAAAGCAAATTAAAATTGAGAGGTGGTGGTGAAGTTTTCTGTAGTAGTGATTTTATGGTTTCCTTATGAGGGAATTTGTCACGTGTCTTATGTGTCAGCAGCGGGGCTGGGAATCACTCTGTAGAATTTTTTCAAACACCATTATTTGCTTTATTAACGTATGAACATAGACACTTCTCTTATAAAAGTTATCTTTAAATTAAATTCTGAGCTTTATATGTGGAGTATGTAGGATTTATTACACATGTCAAGAAGTGAGTGTCAGTGTTTTCTTGTGTGTATGTTTTCCACAAACGTATTAACATTGTTCAGATTTCTGTTAGAACCGTAAACACCACTTACAATTACAATGTGTTGCCTGATCCCCAAAAGATATTATCCTACTTGTTCCCCAGTGGGAAGCAGCTGATGAAACAAAAGATATCCGGTGGTCTGGGAGATTTGCAGAAAACGTAGACCCATACTTACATTGTTTTGACTCTATTTCTTAGTTAAAACAAAAAATCTGTCTCCAGACTTTAGAGACAAATAGTGTGTAAGCTAGAATGCATGGGAAGGTTTCAGTAGGTCTCTGTTGAGAGCGAGTGCTTTCCTGGTAAGCAAAGGACAGAACCTTGGAAGTTTTACTCCGTTTGTTTAAAACCAGAGCACAACAATTCAGTATGATAGGCACTATAAAAAGTGATCAAGCAAGTAGATAAAATCAGCTAATCAAAAGTGTATATATGTTATCAGCCATGACTTGCTGTTTTTAAACTACTTAATTAACCTCATTGGCATGAAACATCAAGGATGAGTCGTAGAAGAAAAGGAGTAAACATCCCACCCAGGGGGATCTTAGAAAATATTAAGCCTTGACTTTTGTTGTAAATCTGTTGTAAAATGGGTGCGCAAAGGCTGAAAGTAAATCACTTATTCTAACACTTTGTCTCCACTATTTGGCATCTTAGTAATAGGCACCTAAACTGTTAACATGATTTAAGAAGCAAAGGTGTGTTTTTCATTACTATCAAGAAGCAAAGTAGTGATCTCTAACTGGTACAGTCTTCCCCTAAAGAAAAACCTCAGACACTGACTGATGAACTTATCCCAGTTTTGTAATCTGTTACATTTCAGACATACGAGAGGGGACAGAAAATAATAAATCCCCACGCCCCTGGAGCAGGAGCTGGCATTTGGCCACGTGTGGTTCAGATTTAAAAAAAAAAAATGAAATAAAGCATTACAGAATAGAGTAGAAGCCTGAGTCACTTCTGACTCTGTCCCTCACACTCCACATCTGTTCCATCGGTGAATCCGTCAGTATTTTGGGGATCGGACCGTGTGTCATCATGACCACACTGGTCCAGGCCACCGTCAGATCTCTCCTGGGCTGCTGCAGTGGCCTCCTGAACTCTTGAGCGAGATGGTCAGGCTGGTGCAGTTACGACACACATCATGTTCAGATCGCCGTGTTAAGATGTCCCTCCTGTCCAGAGCCTGCCACCGCACTCCGTGGCAAGTGCAGGTTGCGGTCCTAGCCTACAGCTCCCACTAGTTCCCTGTCTGGCCCCATTTCCTAAGATGCCCCCCACCCCAGTCTGCCCAGACCCGCCGGCCTCCTTGTCCTCCCTGGGACATGGCACTCGGCCCCCTGAGGTCGTCTGTCCTCCTCTTTCTTCAGTCTTGATGGAGGAGCCTTTCCAGGGCGTCTTTCTTCGCTGTCCCGTTGAGTATCAGTTACAGATCTCTCCTTCAACATGTGTATCTCCTTCCTTACGTGGCTTTGCTGCACAGATCTTTTTTAGCGTGTCAGATACAAGTAATGTGATTTTACTTCTTTGTCCTGTTTTGTATGTGTCTGTCCACTAAAGTGAAAGATCCCGAGAGTAGGGATTTTTGCCCTGTTCTCTGCTCAACTCCAGTGGCTCGAATAGTGTGGCTTTTGGTCGGTATGTGTTGAGCGTTGGATGAATTGAAGTCCTGCCTTCATTTCTGTGCTCGACCCTTCCTCTCTGCCACGTCGTCTCCACCGCCCCACCCATTCTCCCCCCAGATAATCACCTTCCTAAACCTGGTACACATTTACCGCATGACTCTGAGGCTCTCATTGTTTGCTTGACAACAGATCTTTCCGATATGCGTATCAACACCATCGTGCTACTCCTCTCTCTGTGTAACTCTCACCGGTAGCATCTTGCAGATATTTCTCCATGTTGATGCATGTCGGTTATTTATTCATTTTGCCTGCTGTATGAACAGACCTTAATTCTCGAAATCCATTTCCCATTGAAAGACTTTGAAGGTCTTTCCTGTTTTCCCTGTTGCAAATGATACTCAAATGTGCATCTCTGTACACGTGCCCAAATGGGAGAGATCTCTCTGGGGATATACCCAAACGTGGGATTGCTGGAGCTCCCATTTTTGCATGCTCCTATTATGATTATGCCTTAGGCTCGAACGTTGCCATCCTGATGGCCCTGAGATGGGTCTGCTCCCTTCACTTTGGTTCCTAATTACTAGTTCAGTGGAGCGGGTCCTTGGACGCCTTTGCATTGTTGATTGTATTTTTGGCCCTACTGTTGATTATTAGAAGTATTTATGTTTGAATATGAATTCTTTCTTGGCCGTGCACTTCACAGTATATAATAGTCTAGACTGTGGCTTGTCGTTTGACTCTGAATGGTATTTTATGTTTTATTGAAGTATGAAATTATAATGTAGTTGAGTACTACCAATCTTGTCCATTATGATTTGTTTATATGTCTTGGGAAATCATTTTTTACTGATGTTCTTCAGCGTTTTCTTTCAATATCTTGCAGTTTCATTTTCTGTATTTAGCTCTTTAACGTACTTGGGATTAATTTTTGCATGACATGAGAAAAGAAAACCATTTTATTTTTTTGCTGAAGTTGAATTGGGTTTTCAGATTCACCCATTGTCTCAGCGTCATTAATTGGATAGTCGTGATTCCCCTTCCGAGTTGTTATGCCACCCACTGGCATAAGAGCAAGTCCCTTAAGGGGTGAGGACCTTCTCTGTTCTTACTCTGCTCTGTTGGTCTGTTTGTCCATCTCTGCATAGATACGTCACTTTTATTTTTATTTATTTTTATCTTTTATTTTTATCATAATAATAAAAAATAAAAATGATTAAGGCAGTAAAATAAACAAAAATACGTCACTTTTAAAAATTGATTTTCCTTTATGTCTTGATATCCATCAGGCGAATCCCTCCACTCTTTCTCCATTTTCAAAATTGTCTTGGTTGCTTTTGGCAGGTTTTTTTTTTTTTTTTTTTTTTTTTTTTTTTTTTTTTGTATTTTGTATTTTAGAATCAGTTTGGAAGATGCTATAAAAAACCCCACTGGATTTTAATTGACAATGTGTTGAACTTAATTAATTTAGACACATTGATATTTCATGATATTATCTTTCTATAACTTTCAGTCTTCTGCTAGAATTTTTCCTAGGTACATCGTCCTTTTGCTTGCTGCTGTGATGGTTTTTTTTTTTTTTTAATTATTATTCATTTGATTTTTTTTACTGGCTGTGGCCAGTATAATAGAATGTCACGGGTTTTTGCCTGTTTATGTCCTCTCCAGCCGCCTTCCTAAGGCTGTGTGTCCCTAGAACAGTTTGTGTAAGATACGGATGCTCTGACCTTGAAGGTTTGGTAAAACTAGCTTGTAAAAACATCTGGGCTGGTGCTGTTTCAGTTTGTGTTCTGTTGACTATGAATTTATTTCCTTGAGTGGTTGTACGTTTAGTCATAGTGACTACTTGTGTTTGAGACAATTTTGGTAATACATATATATATATATATTTACAGAATTTTTAAAGATTTTATTTATGTATTTGACAGAGTGAGAGAGACAGAGCAAGGGGAGCAGCAGGCAGAGGGGGAAGCAGACTCCCCGCTGAGCAGGGAGCCCGATGCGGGACTTGATCCCAGGACCCTGAGATCATGACCTGAGCCAAAGGCAGATGCTTACCCACTGAGCCACCTAGATGCCCCAGAATTATCTCTTTTAGCTGTGGTTTCAAATTTATTATTAGAGTGTTCTGTTAGGTCAAACTTATTAATTGAATTTTTCAACCATTACATTTTCTTGCTCTATTTTTGTTTGCTCTGTAATTTTCTAGAGGGTACATCCAACTATCATGGTGAGATTGAGGATCTGTCGGCTTCTGTGTGTGTGTGTGTGTGTGTGTGTGTGTGTGTGTGTGTAAAGCATGGCAGGGCATTCAGGTCTGGGGCTGTTGGAGCTTGCGGGTGTTGACCTCCTTATTCCTAGTCTGTCATTTTGTTTTAAAGCCTTTTTTGTATGACTCTCGTGTTCATTTGTTTCATTATGTGGGTTGTGATTTTCCGTTGTGAGCTAATTTTCAGTAGTGGCGGTTATTTCTGTGGGAGTTCCATAATCCTTAGAGTGAAGTACTTCTTTCTTCCTAGCTTTGTATTAGGGTCTGCCAAGGATTTTTGCAAGTCCTAGATTTTATTGCTGTCTTTATCTCCTCACTAGAAAGTAAGCTTTTTAAAAATCATTTTTATTCATTTCTGTATCTCCAGCACCGAAAACAGTCCTGGTACGTGGAGGCGTCCCTGGATATTCAAGGAGTGAACGAACGAATGAAGGAATGAATGTCACATTAATTTCTCGGCCTGTGCCATAGAGAATTGTAGAAATGTACATTTCCCCACATGTACCTCTGGCTTGGTGGAGCACGGGACTCCTCTCTTTCCCCATTTACCCAGAGGCCTGGGCCGGGAGCAGCTGTGTCTGCTCCTTCTCTCATTCAGTGAACTAAGTCCACCTGGTCCTGTTGTCACAGTCTAGGCATCTGACGGGGACTGGGCGTTTTATGACAGTCTCAGTCCCCGCTGCTCTGCTCTCTTGAGCCCATGGCTGTTTCCCACCCCGCGTGAGCTCCGGGCGTTCGCTGGACTGGGTGGCTCTGCCGTTGTGGCCCTCATGGATTTTTGGCATCTGGAGATTTTCTTCTCTTTTGAGCATGGCTCTGTAATTATTTTATTATTGCTGTATTTCGTTTGGCATCTGTGAGGGCCCATCTTGTTACTGGATTTGGAAGCTTATTCTCATTTCCAGCTTTCTGATTGATTCTTGAACAACAATTCGCTTTTGATTGAGAAGAGTTGGGGGAGTAAAACCGTTTGGGTCATTTTTTTTATATCTGAAAATATTTCCGATGGTTGGATATGACATCTCTCTTGTTCACTTATTCCTCAGTTTCGTTCTCAGGATTTTTACCATGGCTTTGCTGTTGGCGGCTGATACCTACATGATGTTAGAGCCCATATCCTGGGGACATGTCCACATCTCCTGACGTTATGTTTATGATTCAGATTAATATTTTGGGCATGCCCCCAGACAGAGAAGTGTATTAAGTGCCATATTGTCACCTATGTGTATTAAATATGTTTCAGCATTGGTTTTTATTCTAGAAGATTAGGACGTTGGAATGGCTGGGGTTTGTAACTAACTTGACTTATTTGTTTCCATCCTTTTTCCTTATTTTCCATGGTTCTTTTTCCCCTGCATTATTCCATGAATAAAGACAGGAGAATTCAGTTGGGAACGAATGTATAAATTTTAAAGATCTGCATCAGGGAGGACTTTACCGAATGTCATCTGAGGAAATGAGGGAGCTGGCAGACTTGGAGGGGGTGCGTGTAGCTGTTTAGCAAACAGCATGGGTGAAAAGAAGGACTTTAGTCAGTTATGAGTGTCTTTGCCTTCTTGCTTGTGAGCCTGTATGCAGACTCATGCATGAGTTTAATTGAGGGATTGTTGGGAAGCTTGCCAGGGTAGACAGACTGGATCCCGGCGCTGCGTCTGCCCTGACGTCTGTGGTCTTGCTTCCTCACCTGTGTGGTGTGGACACTCATCCCACGGCTCCACCTCAGCACTGTGAACATGTTCAGAGGTGGACGTCTCCCTGTGGGGCTGCGTGTTCCTCGGTCAGTGTGGTGGGCGTCTTCCGAGCTTTCTGTCCAAGTTCTCCATGTCTCCCTCTGTCCTGGAGTCACAGTTTGCACACGGTGCGTGTATCGTCCTCAGTACCTGCTGGATCCTCATCTTACCCTCAACGACCCAGAGGCCAGCAGCCTGGAGACTCACAGGGAAAAGTGACTGAATTAAATGCATTTTCTTGTTTGAGAAAGTGTTTCAACTTTTTAGGATTTTGTTAGTTTTGTTAAAGATTTTCTTTTAAACATTTTATTTATTTGAGAGAGAGAGAGGGAGGAGAGAGAGAGAGGGAGGGAGAGCACAAGCAGGGGGAGCAGCAGGCAGAGGGAGAAGCAGGTTCCTGCTGAGCAGGGAGCCCAATGCAGGGCGATCCCAGGACTCTAAGATCATGACCTGAGCTGAAGGCAGATGCTTAACCAACTGAGCCACCCAGGTGCCCCTTAGAGATTTTTTTTTTATTTATAGATTTAATAACACATTCATTCTTTAAAAATTTTGAGAAGGAGAGAAGCTTCCTATCCTAAACAACTCTTGGTGTATATTCTTCCAGATTTCTATATCCCAGAATATGTAACTTTGTGTATTGATTTAATTATTTTATACACACTAATTTGGTACTTACATGCCAACATGTCTGCTACTTTAAATGACTGGAAAGTTCCATGATCTGCAGGTAAATAAATGATGTAAACACGTCCCTGTTGTTTTTGTGTATTGTTCTCGTCTGCTTTGATGCATAAAATGTTTGCACAGCATCCTATTATTTCTGTAGGATGCTCCATAGTGGAATTACTGCTCTGTTCTCACCCCAGCTCACTCTGCCCAGCCCTGCAGTCCCCCTTTGCTGTTTCTAGAACATTCCAGACATGCTCCTGGAATTTTCCAGTTGTTGGCCCCTCCCCCTGGCCTGCCCTTGCCCCAGATGGCTACAAGCCTGCCTTCCTCAGTTCCTTGGACTTTCAGCTTTTCCTCAAGACTTTTCATCCCTCCCACTGTCCCTTCGCTGCTTCTCTCTGTAATGCTGTGATCATTTGACTTTTTATATTTATGCATTAGGTGTTGCCTCTCACTGAAATGTAGGGTTGCCTGGGTAAAGGTTTTTGTCGGGTTTTGTTCACTTTTGCGTGCCTAGTACTAGAACCGTGCTTGGCACGGAGCATGCATTAATAAGTGCTTTTAAATAACTGAATATGTGAAGGAGCAAAGGGCTAGAGTGGAGAGTAGACGCCTTCTTAAAGATTTTGAAACATTGCCCAATTGGCATCGGCGGTGGTTTTTTGAGTTATATGCCAACCAGAAATGCATAAAAGCACCTGTTTCCCCACCGTCTTTGCAGTGGTGGATTCTTATTATTGTCTTTCATTTTGCCAGTCAGGTAGATGGGAAAGATAATATTTTTTTGCTAGTGTTATTTTAGAAGATTGTACAGTTTTTTTCATACTCACTCAGCATAGAAGAGCAGCTCTTACTCTGTGTGTCTCTTTTATTACAGAAGGATATATTTTGTAAGTCCTTCCCCTTCCGTCCATCCTACTATGATTGTCTTAGGATTGTCATGGTTCACTTCCTGGTGCAAAGGGCATGAGACTACCATGATTATCTGGGGGGGGGGTTGTCATGATTCGCCTCTTGGTGCAAAGGTCAGGAAGACCACCGTGATTATATGGGGGTTTCATGATTCACTTTCTGGTGCGGAGGAGAGTCCTAATTTCCTGTAGGAACTGGATAACATTAAGATTCTGTTAGCAAACGACAAGCTGGAGGTTGGCTCTCGGGAGGTGGTCATGGTGTATCCCCTATGCTGAATTAGCTCTTGATTGATCGACTAGTACCTTATCTTTTAAAATGGAGCAATGGTGCTACACTTTCAAGTAGTTTTTATTGAAATAATTTATGATCATTATTGAAAACTTGGAAAATACAAAGAGATAGAAGAAAAAAATAACCACGAGTCCCACCATCCAGATAACTATGTTGATATTTACCATTACTAAGTTTTCCTTACATTTCCTCTGATCTTTTTCTTTGCATACTTTTATATAAATTTGATAATTCTGCACATGCTTGAGCCAGGCAGTCTTCCCATCTAAACCTATAGCAATAATGTTTTCATATTTTTTTTAACAAACTATGTGCAATTTCATGCCTGCATGATTTTCCATGGACCTTGGATGAGTTTCATATCCTCTCTGATTTGGGGATGTAAAGTGGTCCCCTGTCCCCACAATTACTGATAATGCTATTGCATCTTAATGTAGGACACTTTTTCAGTTTTTAGGATTGTTTTGAAATTATTGTGTCAAAGTTCATGAACATTTTTACTGCCAAATTGTTTTCTGAAAGAATTATCCACTTGCACAACCAATAGTAATGTTTGCAAGTGGGGCTGTTTTGTGCCAATTAATTTGTATCACAAGGAAATGGGTCATCGACCTGTTCTCTTTGGGACCTGTAACAGTTGGAACTTCATTCAGAATAAACACTAATAAAAGCTTAAATAACTCCAGTGGCCATGGTTCAACAGTCCCCTGTGGCAGCTTGTTGCAGATTTTAGTAGACCAAGGGGTTTTGATTTCCTTTTATTTTCTTTCCCCCTCTGCTATTTTCCTCCCTCCTGGGTTTAAAACATGTTTTCCTAACTACAGTTAAGCCTCAGTACTTCTTGTTCTGTCTTTGTTGATTAATGAGTATAATTGACCCCTGTTGTCTCTATTATACAAGCCAGAGCAATTTGTTTTTATGTAGCGGTTATATTCTGAGCTGTCACAAAACTTCCTTACAAAGAGCGAGCTCATTATCAGCCTGAAGGAAAAGAATTTTAAGTGATGAAGTGAATAAAGGTCCCTAAGCGAAAGAGAGGAGGAGAAGTCTAGGCTGTTCAAATGTTCAAGGAAATGAAGAGCTCTGGGGGCAAAATCATCCATTGTTGCTTAGGTACCCAGCAAGACTTGGTTATATTTTGAAATTATTAGATTAAAAATGGCTCCCCATAGAGAGAGTCTTGAAGACTGGCTCTAGAAGGATTGACTGTAGGTCTGAGAAACCATAGAGCATGGTATTGGATGGAGTGGGTTGAAGCCCATGGGAAGATCATGGTTATAAACACGATTATAGAAAGCCCAGCTCTGTAGGGGGAGTAGAGGTGACTTCTACGTTGGAAAGTTTTATTTGACCATAAAGAATACCCAGATTTCCATGGTATATCAGAAAATGGCTTGTTATTAATTTATATATATATTTTTTCCTATTTCCCCTCTTCCCCCATGATCTTTTTTTTTTTTTTAAAGATTTTATTTATGTGACAGAGAGAGACACAGCGAGAGGGGGAACATAAGCAGGGGAAGTGGGAGAGGGAGAAGCAGGGTTCCCACTGAGCGGGGAGCCTGATGCGGGGCTGGATCCCAGGACCCTGGGATCATGACCTGAGCCGAAGGCAGACGCTTAACGACTGAGCCACCCAGTGCCCCTCTTCCCCCATGATCTTGAAGAGATTTTTGTCAGCTCACAAAAGTAACCAAGCAGCAGAGGTCCAGGGAAAAGACGTTATAACGGAAAGAGATCTTGGCTTTAGCGAAGTCAGTCTGTCACAACCCTAAACAAATGGGGTCCTTCTGTTGCAAGATGCATCTTGTCTTCAGCTATTCCATGGAGAGCTTTTAGGAAGTATCTTGTTACATAACCTCTCTTTATCTACCATGCCACACTTATCTCATAGGAGAAGAGGAAGGAATTAACCGCAGAAGGAAGGGAAAAAGTCCCAAGTAGCCACAGTAAAATAATGAATAATGGTGGCTCTGAATTATGGAATGCAACAGCTAGAAGTCCTCCCTTTGTTTTGTGAATGAGGGGAATCAGGTGCAAAATATTCCATTTGCTTTCACCTTGTTTCACCCAGTTCCTGGTAGAGCTGGCTCTAAAATCCCAGATGTCCTCCTTTTTTTTTTTTTTTTAAAGATTTTATTTATTTATTCGACAGAGATAGAGACAGCCAGCGAGAGAGAACACAAGCAGGGGGAGTGGGAGAGGAAGAAGCAGGCTCATAGCAGAGGAGCCTGATGTGGGGCTCGATCCCACAACGCCGGGATCACGCCCTGAGCCGAAGGCAGACGCTTAACCGCTGTGCCACCCAGGCGCCCCCCAGATGTCCTCCTTTTATACGTCACGTAGATTCGCAGCAGTTTGAGCTGTCTTTTGGCAAATTCTTCTGTTTTTATGCATTAATGTAAAGATTTGACCCAAAACAGCTCCAGAGAAACCGTTCTCAAAGTGGAGGGTTATATTAATTGTAAAGAAACTTGGATTATCTTATTTAAAACATGTTTTATTTGTAAGTGTTCAGCAAAAAGTTGGTTTGGTCCTTTCCAGAATCTCCTGATGAGGGGGTCCCTTCCAGAAACCTCTACCAGAAATCTCCATCAGGCTCTGGAGAGAGGGGTTGGGGGCAAGGGCAGGTGGAAAAACTTGCAGAATCTCTTTGAAACTCTCTAGAAATCTAGAGTACAGCATCTCAAAACTATAAAACTTTTTGTATCCTTGTTGGAAAGATATGAGTTGATAGCCTTTATAGAATGACAGGCGTGTCTTAGGAAGAAAGAGAGGTCCTTCTGCCACTGATGGTCAGGGGGGATGAGAGGATCAAGGGTCAGGTTCTGGGCCAGAGGACAGGTGCCTTCTTGGTTAACCCCATCCCCATCTTCTGAAAAAACTGGGTAAACTGAGCTTCCTTAATGAAAAGAATACTACCTTGTACTTGGAAGTACAAATAGAGGTCGGAGGCAACTGGTATATTGACTTTCTTCAGTGAAGAATTTCTGAAGTCACTCTGCAGCTGTGGGATTTAGTAACTACAAGTCCCCATGTTAAGTGAATTTGCAGGTGTAGAATTTACGATGATATGGGGAAGAGAAAATGGGGAATTGGCTCAAAAACTTACTTAAGAACTCCTTTGTGGATTTATTTTCCATACACGTAAACTCATCAAGAGAGAACACGCAAGTGAAGGTTACGGTGACATTTTACTCAGTTTCCGTTTATCCCAATTGGTACTATGCTCGTCGCTTTCACTGCTATCCTTTGTTCACGGGAAATGCAAATGACACTCACAGGAAGAGGTGTTTTGCTATCCAGGTTAAACCGTATACCCAATGCTATGCTTATTTTATGATTTGGAACTGTTTTCTCTTCCCATGACCTTCCCAAAACCTTCTCCCATGTCTTGTCATGGTGGTCATGACGGATATACTCTAATTGTGCCCCTCCTGCCACCTGAAATGAATAAAGGAATAAAACCCACTTTGGTAAGATCTGTATTTCATTAAGTTTAGTATGTGGGAATAGCTATTTCTCGAACTCCTCCCTCCATGTCTCCGATGTGCCCCCAGAGCCTCACCCGGAGAGGCCCGTCTTTGCCGATTCTCACTTTCCTTCCTCCTCCGCCGTGCAATCCTAAGGGTTTCGTGCCTTTCCAGGCTTTCTCACGAAAGCCTCAACTCCTTGTTCGCTGTTTGTTCTGCCTTCTGTTAACTCTTTAAAAAACCATCCCCCCGAGGTGGTGTTTTTCAATAAAGTCTCGTGGTTTCCACGAAGATACCGGAAAGCGAGTTGACGTGAACTCAGGATTTACGTGGAGGGAGGTATTCTTGTATTGTTTCTGCAAAATGCATTGTACGGCTGTGTGGTGTATAATAGCCTGTCTCATCTGTTCTCCCCCAGAGCAGATCTACCCCCACCCCCAGCATGTGCTGATGTGGGTGAAGTCCATCCCTCCCCTGGTTTCAGGCCCCACATTACGATCACGATGGTATACCGTATCGGAATTTAGAACTTCACGTTTTCCCACGTGTTCCTCAGAACATCTGACATGCTGTCCGGAACAGGGGAGGACTTTGCCCTTTGGGGCCCTATACTTGGACCTCCTATTATTTTAATGAGCGACACACTCTAAAGCTGTTGATTTGATCTGCGCTTTCGCCTCATGAACGCCGTGTTGTCTGTGTTTCGTCCTGTACAGGTTACTCTGGCCAGGACTTCGACTGGGCCGATTATCACAAGCTGCATGGAACAGAAGAAGCACCTCCCTTCTGCTTCAGAAATGTAAGCAGCTTGCTTCTTGCTACTCCTCTTATCCTCAGTGCCCTTCGCCATACATTTTGGAAGTTGCTTTCTATTCCTGAGCAAGATTAGAGTGCTGCCGTGTACCACAGGATCGTAAAGCTTTTGTAGTTTTGGAAAGCCCTCATTCAGGTTGTGTATCCGGGTGACCCTGGGCCATGGTGACAGATCCACCGCTAATTGTACGGTCGTCCAGATGAGGTCAGCCCTCGCTTACAGAAGGGTCCAGGGTGTTCCTGTTGAGTGCCTCAGCCTCCGGTGAGCCTTTGGCTTCCTCCTCCGAATCTAGTGAGCAGGTAAGGAAAGGGATGAAGGAGAAGCTAGTCTTACTTCTAAACACTGTGGCTGTGGTATAGACACGTTCCTCCATTCACCCTCCGTTGGGGAGAACCAGTCCCTCGGCCGCACCTGCCATGGAGGAGGCTAGGAAACGTGCCGAGTGACTTTTTGCAGCCATGAGTCCATACCTTAGAGATAGGAGGACACGTTTGGGTGGCACCTTGTGCCAACATTACACGCGCACTTGCTGTGTGGAGTGTATTGTTGATAAGCCCATTGAGGAGATGCTCTGCTCTTGAGGCATATTCTCAATATAGGATCATCAACTTCTTTTCCTGGTTACTTCAATAAGGTGCTAGTCCGACCGTTCTCCTTTTTGCTTGCTTTAACCACGTCCTGGTTCAACTAGAGCTGTTGGCATGATGCCACATAAATAGCAATGTGTGCGTCTGTGTGTGTGTTCACACGTGTGTATAAATTATTCATGGAAATTTTACCAACCTTAGGAACTACGAAAAGGTATCTGGATTATTATTTCTGTTTTAAGAATGAGGCGTAAATATATAGCCTAGTGTGTTAAACATGCGTTTAGTTATGAAAGTTAATTCTTTATGCTAAAAAAAAAAAAAAAGACTCAGTCCTCCAATTGGGGACTGCAGATACTACGGCGCAGAGAGCTCCCAAATCAGAGACTTTTTCTGGACATGTGCTCCTAGAGCTGCCGATTCCTTGCCTACCCCCCTATAATTTGTACTGCGGGGCTAACAGCATACGAGAACTGAGAGGCAGAGGGGTTGGCTTCATAGAGAAGCTCAGTAGTGAGCATAAGTCAGAGGCAGAGTGCGAAGAATGTAGGTTGATCAGCAGGCCAGCTTGTACTTACGCATGTGGAAACCCATCAGCGGCCGAGTGGGAAACCAGGGCTCCTGAAATGACCAAAGGGACTCTCTCCTGGCTGACCTGGCATTTGCACAAAGCTGTTTCTTCTGCAGCCTGGAAAGATCTGTGTGGTGAGTTGAGGTGGTAGGACGGGGTTGCTGGGTAGGCATGCCACCATGAGGATAACCGTGGGTCAGCTCCCGGGCCTGATCAAGTCCCAGTGCGTCTCACTAGACTTTTACCATAGTGACATCACTTGTCACAGAGTCCTGGCCTTGTTGCCTTTCACTTAGGGCCATGGAAATACTTACACATCCCCAAACCGCTCTAGAGTTGTGCTTTCTACCTGACAAAAGAAATATTCCTTCCCTGCCTCTCCAGCCTTGGGAGGGAGGAAAATCCTGATGTGTCCCCTAGTTTTGTGGGTAGGGAGTTGTTTCTTCTGTGACAACACAGCTCCACTGCAGGTTCTTTCCATCCATCCTCTGCTCCCGTCCTGCCAGTAGCAGGCCATGTGCACTTTAATCGTGGAGCAAGGAGCCACATCCCCAGGTGGCCTCTGAGCTTTCGGGATTTTGCTACCAAGATGAAATCTCTTTTAATGACTATGCTGGCGTATTCATTAGGAATGCACTTGTTACAAATATGCCCGCTTTGTTTCGGGCCCTCCGTTTATTTAATCGACAGGATTGTTATCTGCCTGTTGGCATATGCATTGCATTGCATTACTGGTACTTTGCTGAATTTTGTTAGCTTGCCACAAGTGCTCTTTAATGGAATGCTTATTACGAATTCATTTTTTAATCACACATCCTGTGTGTACTAGCGGAGAGGTGGTGTGGAAGTGGATTTCCCTGGGGATGTTTAACAATCAGAGGCAGTGCCGAAATGGATTGACACCGCCAAATGCTTAGTAAAATAAACTCACAGGTAACAGTTTTGCTATTGATCTTTATAAATTACCCTCAAGCAGTGAGTTGAAACGAAAATAGGTTATGCGGTTGTAGCTTTCCCTTATTAAGTAGGATAAAATGCATTTTAACTTACTTAGAGGCTTTTCAGGCAGCCTATCGAGTCATATTATCAAAAAGAAGCTCAATACATAATATGCGTGGATGAGGCAGGATGACTTGCAGAAAAATAGCCCACCTAGAATTTCTGTGTTTCGTATTTCCAAAGTAACATAAAGGAAAACGCAAATTGCTTTCTCAAAATATGCTGGATAATTCTGTTCTGGTTACATAAAGATATAATTGCATTTGCAACTTAACCTGTATAAAAAAGAGGTGTGAATGTGAATAGCCTTGGTTTCCTCCCACGGGTCATGTAAGGATGTAATCTTTGTTACTTACAGGAACCTGTCAAAATAGATATATACAGTATTGTAATGTCTGATTGAAATTTATAGTAGTGGGTGATTTTGGAAATTTTATTTTTATTTAAAAATAATGCTAGGGGTGCCTGGGTGGCACAGCGGTTAAGCGTCTGCCTTCGGCTCAGGGCGTGATCCCGGCGTTATGGGATCGAGCCCCACATCAGGCTCCTCTGCTCTGAGCCTACTTCTTCCTCTCCCACTCCCCCTGCTTGTGTTCCCTCTCTCGCTGGCTGTCTCTATCTCTGTCAAATAAATAAATAAAATCTTTAAAAAATAAAAATAAATAAAAATAATGCTAGGAGGGAGTTTTATTTTCAGTATTGGCTGAGCTCATGCGAATTGACCCTCTGGCAAATAGCAACTCTAGAATCTGGACAGGATACCAAAACAACTACTTTGGGTATGTGGAGAATGAACAGAAGCGAGCAGACCTGGAGGGGAGCAGGTGCTTGGAAGGAATATTATGGAGTGATTGTGTGACCAGTAATATAAAAACCAGTAATATAAAACCAGTAATATAAAACCAGTAATATAAAACCAGTAATATAAAACCAGTAATATAAACCAGTAATATAAAACCAGTAATATAAACCAGTAATATAAAAACCAGTAATATAACCAGTAATATAAAAATCACAGTCTTTCTGGCCTGATGAACCAGACAAGAGAATTTGAGCAACCACAACTGTTGGAAAGTGAGAGAAGTCTCAGGGAAGAGCCAGGAGAGGGAACCACAGATGCTATGTACAAACTTTGCTTAAATCTTTGACCCACAGATTGTGTATTTTCCAGGCAACCTCCAGGCAGCCTAGTTAAGGACGAAAGACTGAGCTGAGGTTTGAGCTCCTTCTCAGGAGATGGAGTGTGTAGTTTGAGTCCAAACAAGTTAATTGCTTGCTAAAACAGAAAATCAACACTCTCGGGAAGAACATAACACAATCCAGAGTCTCTACCACATAACATTGAAAACATCCAGATTTCAGAGTTGCTTAGCACATGAAGAAATAGGAAAATTCTCAGTAGAAAAGGTAATCAACAGAGACCAAGCCCAACGTGACCCAGATGTCGGAGTTGGCAGACACGTATTTTAAAGCTCCCATTAAAACTAAGCTCGGTGCGAAGCAGTGATTCCCAAAGGGTGGTCCTTAGGCCAGCAGCTCCAGCATCACCTGGGAACTTGTTGGGAATACANAAATCAACACTCTCGGGAAGAACATAACACAATCCAGAGTCTCTACCACATAACATTGAAAACATCCAGATTTCAGAGTTGCTTAGCACATGAAGAAATAGGAAAATTCTCAGTAGAAAAGGTAATCAACAGAGACCAAGCCCAACGTGACCCAGATGTCGGAGTTGGCAGACACGTATTTTAAAGCTCCCATTAAAACTAAGCTCGGTGCGAAGCAGTGATTCCCAAAGGGTGGTCCTTAGGCCAGCAGCTCCAGCATCACCTGGGAACTTGTTGGGAATACAAATTCTGTGGCCTTACCTCAAATCAAATGAATCACAAACTTTTAGGTAAGGCCCAGCAGTCTATTTTTAAAAGGTTCTCCAGGTAATTCAGATGTACCCTAACGTTTGAGAAGGAAAATATGAATGCGAAGGTAGTTAAGTGTCAGAAGAGAAGTAGAAAGTGTAAAAAAGAGAAATTCTAGGACTGAAAAATACAATACCTAAAATAAGCAAATTCGTCAGAAGGGCTTCCTAGCAGAATGGAGGTGACGGGAAAGAGTTCATGATTTTGAGGATAGACATGATCCCATTTGAAGAACCGAGAGAAAAAGAGGATTGGTTGTGGGGAATAAGAATAGGATCTCAGGGACCTGAGGGACAATATCACATGTAATTGGACACCCAGAAGAAATGGCCACAGAGACAGAAGAAAAAATACATGAAGAAACAATGGCCAGAAGTTCCCAAAGTAGCTGAAAATACTAAATGTACAAATTCAGGAATCTCTGTGGGCCCCAAGTAGCATAAATATGAAGAAACCCAGCATTGTCAAATTGCTGATAACCAGACATAAAGGGAAAAATCTTGAAAGCATCCAGAGAAAAAATGGTAGATCCCAAATAGAGGAACGACAACTTGAATGACTGCGAACTTTGCATCAGAGACAAGGGGCACTAGAAGACAGCGAACCAATGTGTGTGGAGTACTGAAAAAAATTTTAAAGCACCAAAGCTAATGCTTCCTGAATGAAGAGAGAAAGACACTTCACCAAGGAAGATAGACAAATGACAAATGTGTGAAAAAATGTTCGACATTGTTAGGAATATGGAAAATGCAAGTTGAAGCCACAATTAGCGAGCACTGGACACCTATTGGAATGGTTAAAATTGGAAAACGTGCCAATACCAATTGCTGGCGAGAATGTTTAGCTACTGGAATGCCGAAAGCTGCTGATGGGAATGCAACATGATATATGGAATCTAATTTGGTGGTTTCGTAGGAAGTTAAACATACATTTACCATGCAGTCCAGCTGTTCCACTTCTGGAGAAATGAAAGCTGCATTATAGGCTGCATTGTAGTCCCCCAAATGCATGCAGTGGAAGTCCTAACCCGTAGTACCTCCCAATGTGACTGTATTTGGAGGTAGAGTTTTCCAAGAGATAGTTAAGATAACATGAGGCCATATGGGGGAGACTTAATCCAGTATGACTGGTGTCCATAGGAGAAGTGGTAATTACGACACAGACTGCATACATGGAGGAAAGACTGGAGACAGAGAAGGCGGCTGTCCCCTATCCAAGGTGAGCGTCCTCAGAAGAAACCAGCCCTACTGACACCTTGGTCTCAGACTTCTGGCCTCTGGAACCGCGAGACAAATTTTTATTGTTAAAGCCACCCAGCGTGTGGTATTTTGTTATTGGATTCCAAGCAGACTAACATACTCTGTTCACACAAAAACTTGGGGTTAAATGTTTATAGCGGCTTTATTCACAATCACCAGAAATTGGAAACAGCTTGAATGTCCTTCAACTGGTAAATGGATGGACTGTGGCACATCTATAGAAACTACTTAGCAGTAAAACAGAATGAACTACCTGTTTGTGCAGTAGCATGGATGAATCCCAAATGCATTTTGCTTCAGTGGAAGAAGCAAGACTGCACTGTCTGGGAGGGATTGATCACCAAAGGGCCAGTGCAAAGGCGTTTTGGAGGTGAAGGGACTGCTCTGCATGCTTATTGAGGTTTTGGCCCCATGACTATATGCGTTTATCTAACAGCCAACCTTTAGGGAACAGGGCACCAGAAAGAGTGAATGTTCCCATGTGTAAATTTTTAAAAAGTGAATTTAGAAATTAAATAAAAGACAAAAGCCACAAACGTAAAATAAAGACAATTTTAGATAAAACTATGGGAATTTGCCACCAGCAGACCTGCACTATACACAGCGCTAAAGAATGTTCTTCAGGCTGAAGGAAATGATGACAGATGGAGACTTAGGCCATCTCCTCACTGCCACGCATATGCCCAGGCGTGATGTGAGTGAGGAATACAGGGAAGGAAGAAGAAATGATGTGCACCGCAGTGACTGCATAGAAGTGAGGACGCATACGGGACTGGGAAGAGAACGTAGTCACCCTTTCCTTCAACAGATATTAGAAGGCACCTGCTGTGCGCCAACAGAGCTCTAATTCTGGGATGCAAATGAGGTCATGGTTCTTTAAACGAACGGCGGGAAAGCCGGTTTGTCCGACGGATGGGCTCTGTGTGCGCGTGCGCGTGCTTGCGCGTGCGTCCTCGTATGCACATGCGCGGGCCGTGGTGCGCATGCGCGGGCCGTGGTGCGCCTCCCCTCTTCGCCAGCGGGTCGCTCTCTTGCTGCCTGTGCTGCGGTCTTCGCTGGCTCAGTGTCCGTTCTCTCTCTCTTTCAGACATCATTCAGTCGGGGTTTCACAAAGAACATGAAGCTCGAAGCCGTCAACCCCAGGAATCCAGGCGAGCTCTGCGTGGCCTCTGTTGTCAGTGTGAAGGGGAGGCTGATGTGGCTTCACCTGGAAGGTACGCTGGCTTCCAGCCGTCCTGGAGAGCTTAGGGTCCATCCGGAAGTGGCAGGGTGCACGTGGTACTTCTCCGAAGTACCCCCTGCCGCTTTCCTTCCATTTAAACAGATCTTAAATTATTCAGTGTTCTTGAATAAGTGAAACTAATCAGGTAGAAATTTGTTCAGAGGCTCTCATCTTAACTAATAATTTCATGAAATGAGATACTGGTGTGATAATTATGTTTGGAACACGGTGGTCTTTTTACATCTATGATTATAAAAGCTAATGTCACAATTAAATTAATATGAGTCACTGAAACTGGTATTTGAGGTCTTGGTTATTATGAGGATACAATTATATATTTGCATTTTAATGTGACTAATACCCTTTACTTTGGTTTTTTCCATAGATGTTTAATTTTACCTTGAAATAGTCACTGGAGATGATTTTCTCCCCAAATATATAATTCACAAGATTTGTTTGTTTACTGATGTTTAAACTGTTCTTTATAGCTACTTTTTTTTTAATGATTATGCAGATAATTCAGAGAGCATTATACTTTCTAAGCAGAACCATGATCAGATTTTCGATTGAGATGGAACACTGTATTTTTTATATATTTTCAGTGAGAAGGAATTAAGTCTGATCTGTAGGATTTTCCCATTTTTTCCATGATCTAAATTTTGGGGGTTTGTTTGTTAGTTTTTTATTTTCATGACATTCATTAATTATTTTAAATATACATGAAAAAACAAGACTAGTTACGAATAATAAAGTTAGCTCTCTTGGCCCATATTTTAGCCATCATGGCATGCTTGCTCCTACCACCATTGGAATGGAAATTTGCAAGGTCATAGAAGTGGTGCTGATCTCGTCATCCTGTCTCATTAGTAAGCAAGTCTAAGAAGCTTCGGAAATTCTGAGGCTGGTGACCTTGACCTCATAAATATTGTAGTCCAAGTGAGTGGGAAGGATGGAGAACAGGGATTGTAGGTGAGCATTATCTGTGTCATTAAGTCCTAGAAAAATAGCTTAAAATGTTACTGTGGTTTAAGATTTCACAATCAACGTGAAATAAAAGGAAATTCTCAAAAAGTTAATTGCTTGGGGAATTTTCAAGTAAAATGGCCTCTAGCGGGAATTAGCCAAAAGAGTAGACATAGGCATGATGGTGATATTTCTGCAGCCACGGGAATAGAACATGACCTTATTTTCACTGCTACATGTGAAGGTGAGTCAGGTGCACTTGGAAAAAATAAAATTCCTCCTGTGATTTCAAATTCCTACATTAAACCTGCTGCCTAATGCTGTGCTAAGCCATACTGTGAGGTCAGGGTCTTGCTTGGCATTATTAATTTGAAAACAAAAATGGTAGAGTTCAAAGCCCATGTTTCATCATTATGATTTAGCACATTACCATTAAAGTTCTTCGGCAGTCGTTATTTATTTAAGCAGTTTATACTTCCAGAGTGCTTTACAGCTGTTAATTACCTAACACAGACAACAGCAAGAGAGTCCTGATTTTTATAGATGGAGAAACGAAGCTAGCTAAGCCGTGAAGATAGGCCTTGGGTCAGTTTCCTTGTGCTTGACATCTTCGTTGGTTAATTCATCAGACCCCACAGCTTCCCAATTCTTAAAAAGAATGAGGAGCAGCAATATTTAGCATATATTTAACATTTTTGACAGCCTTTGCTCCTTGGATATAAATTTTTCTGGTTTTCTTTGGATATAAATTTCTGTTTTTATAGCAAAGAAACGTAAGGTAGCTCACATTAACTCTTAATTCTCCAGAGTGCTTTCTTACCCTGTAGCAGTGAACTCAGCATTAGGGAGCAGATCAGAAAATAGATTGTCCATTTTTTTCCAGACCTTACACACTTAAAAAAAAATTATTAACAGTTTGTAGCATATTATCTACCTGAAATCCATGGTCAAAGTCATGTGTTTGATCAAAAAAGTAAAGTCCCATTTTGTCTCTTTGTTCTTGTTTGAATTTTGGGGTTTGTGGGTTTTGTTCTGTTTGGGACCCTCCTGAACATTACTTTTAAAGTCACAATGAGCCTAGTGGCACTAATTTCTCATTGTTTCACAGTTTTGTGTATATAGTGTTTTCTGTCCTCAGTCCTGGGAATAAATGCTAGAGATTGGCCATGGTCACTTTGTGGCTGTTAAATCATTTTTATGATGTTGGTGATTCTGATTATAGACCCATTTGTTTACTTGACACTGTAAATGCAGAAAGTACTTCATAACAATTTATTAGTTATTTTTATGCATTAAATTGATCTGAAGTATTTCCAACACATGGCCAATTGACCACTTTGAGGTAATTAAAATGATCATTTTTAATCTAGTTGACTTCTCTTGAAGTCAGTTCTTTAAGTATCTATGAAAGAGCTAATATCGAAGAGTGGGCAATGAATGAAATATATGAGATTGAGGTGGTATTATTTCAGATGCGTATTTGAAAAGAAATGCAAGCTCTCACAGATCACTGATGGTTAGCAAGCATTTTATGATGATGGGGTTTTTGTGTTTTCTCTCCTGTGTTAATACTCTGCTCGAGGTGGTTATAGCTACAATTATAGGCATTAGCCGTGTAGTATGAGTTGCTCTCAGTGGTAATGCCTCCAGCATGACAGCCGTGCATCCCCACATGCCACGTCACTTTACGTGCCTTCCAGATCATTGTCTCCTGGGATAGGGTGTGGGTGTTCCACCGATCCTCCATTCCCCTCCACCTGTCCTCACGGCGCCCCCGCTCCCTTCCACCCATCCTCATGGTGCTTCTGCTCCCTTCCTAAGAGGGCTTAGACCTTTGCCTTCCTTGGCTTCTCTTATCTCCGTTATTATTAATGTTTTCCTCCTGTTCAGAAGAGATGGGATAAGCTCCATATTCATGAATGTATTGCTTTTAGTCTTTTGGCTGAGGCAGAAATTCCTTTTACGCCATTTATGCCTTTTATGTGACCAGGAGGCTTCATTTCTGGAAAGTTATTTAACTGTTTTAGGTGATGCCACTACAGAAATTTTTGAAGAGAGCTATGGAAGGGGACACCAAAACCCGGTTTTGCCATTGGGAGTCTGTTACACGTGAAAACGGGCAGGGGACTCTCAGCTGGTGCTCTTGTGATTAGAGTGTAGGGAGGGAATGATGCCCTATAGGAGTTCTTACCCACTGCTTTCGGTTCCGTTTGTAATAAAAATAAACATGCAGAGGACCAAAAAACAAAAACGACCCAGAATCCTCAGGTCTGCGGAGAAGTATCAAAATCTTTTTTTTTTTTAAGATTTATTTATTTATTTATTTGAGAGAGAGAGAAAGACAATGAGCAGGAGGGGCAGAGGAAGAGGGAGAATCTCAAGCAGATACCCTGCCGAGCGGAGAGCCGTTGTGGGGCTCGATCTCACGACCCTGGGATCAGGGCCTGAACCGAAACCAAGAGTCGGCTGCTTAACTGACTGCACCACCCAGGCACCCCGAGAAGTATCAAAATGTTAACAACAGGGAGCTTCAGTCATATCCAAATTAGGTTATTACCAGCGTCTCCTGATCTTTATTTTTTGCTGCCCTCTGAAATGAAATCTAGAGAAAATAAAAACTTTCCACACTGAGTCCTGGAGAAACATCGTATGTCAGTGTCAGTCTGTGAGTCTGTGCCGTGTACAGCTTTGGGCAGAAGCTTCCTAGAGTTTAGGAATCCCATCCTATCACTGTGAGCTTCACATCTCACATCGACAAGCACAGAACATTCAGGGCTGCGTGTTGGTGCTCCCCAATTTCCGCTGATGAGAGCTGTCAGGAACAGCCTGCAGACCCTCGAAGTCTGAGCCTCATGTAGAATTTCAGCAGAGGTATTTAAACACAAAAGGCAGCGACAGTTCAAGGACGGGTGCGAGTTCTCCTTCTCCCCTCTTGAGAAATGCACGTATTTCGGAATGGTCCAGGGACATTTCCTGATTTATCTGATTTTCTCTTGGCTTCTTGGCTGTGGCAAGGACAGCCTGCCTCTGTTGTTTTCCTGTCCTCCACTTGCTCCAGATATTAGGCCAGAGTCCTGAGCCAGGGCACCCGGGTTGTTAGGAGTGGAAACGGGAAGGTGTAGACCCTTCACATTGGGTGCATGGACTTTCCACATGAGCCTGTTTGCTGCTCTTGTGGTTTCCCTGTCGCCATGCTTCTGACTCTAAGTCTCTCTGCTTTGTGTTTTCTAGAGAGTAAACCCCCAGCTGCCTGCTGGGGGGAGGCATCACCTGGCTGTGCACAATCAGCAAGGGGATTAGTGGTCTAACTGCTTCTTAGGTTAACTTGGGATCAGCCGCCTCTCCTCTATTCCAGCCCAGCCATCCTTTGCCTCTCCAAGGCTCCTAGTCTGTCCGCTCCCTGTCTGCATAGGGCCCAGAGGCTGGACTGGCTTGCTTCTTGCCTTCCTTGGCCTCTCGCTTTGTAGAGATCTGATGAGTGAATGAATGAGATGTGAGCAAATCAATGAATGAATGAGATAATATGCTAAGTAAGGTTAATGAGGTTTCTCGCTTGATTCCCACATGGCAAAATGGATTCTATGAGGCATAGGGATGAGGGCCCAAACCAGGGGGGCATGAAGATGTATTTAATGGAAGGCTTAGGTAGTTCCTGTACCAGATTCCTGGAAAATTCAATCTGTTTTGGACCAAGTGGTCTTACTAGAACTGAGAGTATGTTGAAATTCCTAGAATGGTCCCAGTTCCACAACAGATTTTTGCATTTGTGATGAGACAGGCCCGTTTGAGACTCTGATGAACACTGTGGACATTCAGGAAGATGCAGTTACACACATATACAGTGTTTGATGCAACTTCAGACCATCCATGGACTGTCTCAAAGCAATTCTTGGATGGACCTCCTTGGAATTCATGGACCCTAGATTGGAACCCCTGCGGGAGACATTCTCAGGATATATTAATAGATGTGAGTTCTGTGTTGCCTACTGTGTGGCTTTGAGCCATGGCTGGCTCCTTTGTTTTAAATCAAATTAAATTATAATTTCAGTTCCTCAGCTGTGCAGTCTGCAGCCTGGCGTCCGCTAGTCACGTGAGGCTAGATGCCTCTGTTTTGGACAGCACTGTTCTAGATGCTCTGCTCAAGTGAGAAGTGAGCTCCTTAGGCCTGTCGAGGCTCAGAACTTGGATTTTCTTGGGGTGTGGGGGCAGTAAAATGCAATCTCCTCTGATAAGTAGCTCAATGCCAGGCTGTACATTTCATATATTATCCAGGGGAAATGAGATTTTAGGTTTCAGAGAACTTAGAAAGTAGAGGGAGAGTCTGTCTGCTCCAGGGTCGGCCAAGAAGCACAGTAAGTGTTTCGAGCAGGACAGGATTGTGCCAGGAAACAAGGTGCCTCTATGATCATTGAGAAGGCTCTTCATTTCAAGGGCACGTTGGCCTCTCTAGGGCAGGAAGCTTAAACCACTGGCCTGCCATGGGCTTCAGCTACAAAGTGTGAGGACACAGTGGCACCACTGCAGTGTCTCTAGCGACCCTTGAAGCTTAAGAACAGAAATGGAAGTATCTATCAAGTCCAGCTGCTACACCCTTCAGGGCCTTGCTTGCTGGAGGCAATAACTGAGGAAGATCACCCCTGCCTCATGCTGTCCTCCCATCTCCCACGGGTGGAAAACCACCGGTGCAGCCTGCTTTGTCCCTGGGATCTATTGTGCAGGAGTTTTGTTTTTCAGATCTCCGTGCCCTGTTGGCAGAGAGGAAGGTGGGAATTGGCGCCGAGAGCCTATCAGCCATAAACAGCATTCCCTTTCTCTGCCTCGTCATAAAAGAAAACCTGGTTTTGTGGCAAATAGAACATACAAGATCTTAGATCACATATGACACGATGGAGGCGTTTTCTTTTCATGGAGGTAGCTGGTAAAGCATTTATCACTTTGAAACAAAGTGACGATGCAAGACACACCGTGTTCACTCTGCTCACGTTTGGGCGAGCGTCCGTGCTTCCGTGGGGAGATAGTGCATTTGCTCAGATGACTGCACCCCTACAATTCATGATTACACTCCTGCCTTCCGTCCTCCTCACACTCCTGTTTTGTGTTCCTCTTGCTGCGAAGGTTGATATATATTCTCCATCTCTGGCTTTGGTTGGTTGTTTTTGTTTTTAAAATTATGATGCTTTTTCTACGTAAGGTTTCCCCACAGTCACTGATAATCCCCCTTCAGTAGGTTGTCCCCATCTCTTCTCCTGTTTGCAGCATTTGACCTACGTTGTCCCTTCTTTCAAAGCCTTTCCTCCATCTTTTCTAGAATACTGGGCCAGGCAGGTTTCTCCTCCCCATGGACTCTTGCTTCAATGAGCGTTCTTGGCTTTACTTTGTTCAGCCTCCCTCACATATAGAGGTCAGAGCTCTTCCATGTGCTTTTCTTTGCCTGTGCAATCTCATGTCTCTGTGGCTTTGGGAGCAGTGCTGTGCCGACAGCTCCAGCACTCACAGCAGACCCGCTTCCAGTTTTAGCTACCAGCAATGCATCCCCATGTGGACGCCAGCATCCCCCACCCACACGTCACTGTTGTTACCCTGATGTTTGCTCTGCTCAAGTTTCCCCTCTGACCCACGCGAGAAACCAGGAGACTGTCCAAGCCAGCACATGGCCACTCATGGCCCACCGCCATGACTGGGCGTCCCCTCAGCGCCCACTGCCTCTGCCCAGCTCAGTCTTCGAGTCTCACGGCCCCTCTCTGGCTCAGGTCTTCATCCCCTCCTCCTACAATTTGTTCCCTGGTGCTCCGCCACCTTCATGGGAGCCCGAAGAGTTTGCTTTGTAAAGTCGCAGCCATTGTCTTCCTTCTCATTCTCAGTCCGTCTGTATGTCTCCTGGAGTCAAGACTCCTATTCCACCACGTGGATTCGGCAGCCCCCTCCTGACAATACGTCTGCTTCCTAGATGTGTGATCTTGAGTACTTAGAGTTTAAAACCTTTTTTCCTATTTGTACAGTTCTATAAAATATATATACAATCATGGATCCTGCCTTATAGGATGGGAATTAACATCTGTAAAGGGCACGTGATAGTAAGTGCTCAGGAGGAGGACGTGGCTGATGAGCACACAGAAAGGCAGCCCCTTCTCACGTCAGCATTACCTCCCTGCACAGAGCCTACGCTCCATCAGAACAGAGCACTCACTGTGTCTGTAAACATTCTGATACTGTGTTTGGCGTTGTGGGCCGTTTTACAGGGCTGCGCCTATCACATCACACAATATTTGGACAAGAGTTTATGTGCACTTTGGTCACTTAAATGCTTGCTGAATCGATGAGAGGAATAAATAAAATCTTGTGTTTCTGAACAAGAAAGTGATTTAAGATATAGCAGTCCCTTAAGAACTGCTAGCTGGTTCTTTAAAAGACTTAATAAGATGGATAAACCCCTAGCCAGACTTATCAAAATAAAAGAGAAAAGACCCAAATTAATAAAATCATGAATGAAAGAGGAGAGGTCATGACCAACACCAAGGAAATACAAAAAATTTTAAGAACATGTTATGAGCAACTATATGCCAACAAATTAAGTAATCTAGAAGACATGGATGCATTCCTAGAAACTTATAAACTACCAAAATTGAAACAGGAAGAAATAGGGAACCTGAACAGACCCAAACCGATAGACCCATAACCAGCTTCAGCCCAATTGAATCAGTAATCAAAAATCTCCCAAAAAAACAGAGTCCAGGGCTGAATGGCTACCCAGGGGAATTTTACCAAATATTTAAAGAAGAAATAATACCTATTTTTCTGAAGCTGTTTCAAAAAACAGAAATGGAAGGAAAACTTTCAGACTCTTTCTGTGAAACCAGCATTACCTTGAATCCCAAAACCAGACCAAAAAGGAGAATTACAGACCAATATCCCTGGTGAACATGGATGCAAAAATTCTCACCAAGATACTAGCCAGTAGGATCCAACAGTATATTAAAATGGTTATTCACCAAGACCAAATGGGATTTATTCCTGGGTGTGGTACAACATACACAAATCAGTCAACATGATACATCATTAATAAAACAAAGGACAAGAACCATATGATCCTCTCAGTTGATTCAGAAAAAGTATTGGACAAAGGATAGCATCCTTTTTTGATTAAAACTCTCCACAGTGTAGGAATAGAGGGAACACATCTCAATATCATAAAAGCCGTATACGAAAAGCCCACAGCGAATATCTCTCAATGGAGAAAAGCAGAGATTTACCCCTAAGGTGAGGACCCACTTTCACCACTGTTGTTCAGCATAGTACTAGAATCCTAGCCTCAGCAATCGGACAACAGAAAGAAATAAAAGGCATCCGAATAGCAAAAAGAAGTCAAACTCTTACTCTTCGCAGATGACATGAAACGTTATGTGAGAAACCCAAAAGACGTCACCCCAAAACTGCCAGAACTCATACAGGAATTCAGCAGCGTGTCAGGATATAAAATCAATGCACAGAAATCAGTTGCATTTCTATACACAAACAATGCGGGACAGAAGAAAGAAATTAAGGAACCGATCCCATTTACAACTGCGCCAAAAACCATAAGCTACTTCAGAATAAATCTAACCAAAGAGGTAAGGATGTGTACTCTGAAGACTATGGAACACTTATGACAGAAATTGAGGAAGTCACAAAGAAATGGAAAACTATTCCATGCTCATGGATTGGAAGAATAAATATTGTTAAAATGTCTGTGCTACCCAGAGCGGTCTACACAGTTGGTGCAATCTCTATCAAAATACCATTGACATTTTTCACAGAGCCGAACAAATAATCCTAAAATTTGTATGGAACCAGGAAAGACCCCAAATAGCCAGGGGAATGTTGAAAAAGAAAACCAAAGCTGGTGGTATCACAATGTCAGACTTCAAGCTCTATTACAAAGCTGTAGTTATCAAGACAGAATGGTACTGGCACAAAAACAGACACAAAAATCAGTGGAACAGAATAAAGAACCCAGAAATGGGATTGCAACATTGTGGTTAACTAATCTTCGACAAAGCAGGAGAGAATATCCAATGGAAAAAGGACAGTTTCTTTAATAAATGGTGCTGGGAAAATTGGACAACCACGTGCAGAAGAACGAAACTGGACCGTTTCCTTACACCATACACAAAGATAAACTTAAAATAGGTGAAAGACCTAAATGGGAGACAGGAATCCATCAAAATCCTAGAGGAGAACACAGGCAGCAACCTTTGACCTCAGCCACAGCAACTTCTTGCAAGACACGTCTCCAAAGACCAGGGAAACAAAGGCAAAAATGAACTATTGGGACTTCATCAAGATAAAAAGCTTCTGCACAGCCNAGGAATCCATCAAAATCCTAGAGGAGAACACAGGCAGCAACCTCTGTGACCTCGGCCACAGCAACTTCTTGCAAGACACGTCTCCAAAGACCAGGGAAACAAAGGCAAAAATGAACTATTGGGACTTCATCAAGATAAAAAGCTTCTGCACAGCCAAGGAAACAGTCGACAAAACTAAAAGACAGCCGACAGAATGGGAGGAGATATTTGCAAATGTCTTATCAGATAATGGCTAGTATCCAAAATATATAAAGAACTTACCAAACTCAACACCCAAAAAGCAAAGAATCCCATCAGGAAATAGGCAAAAGAGATCAACAGATATTTCTCCAAAGAAGACATCCAAATGGCCAACAGACACATGAAAAAAATGCTCCAAATCCCTTGTCATCAGGGAAATACATACAAAACCACAGTGAGATACCACCTCACACAAGTCCAGAATGGCTAAAATTAACAAGTCAGGAAACAACAGATGTTGGCAAGGATGCAGAGAAAGGGGAACCCTCCTACACTGTTGGTGGGAATACAAGCTGTTGCAGCCACTCCGGAAGACAATATGAAGGTTCCTCAAGAAGTTAAAAATAGAGCTACCCTCTGACTCAGTAGTTGCACTACTGGGTATTTATTCACAGATGTAGTGAAAATCCAGGGCACACGCATCCCAGTGTTCATAGCAGCAATGTCCACAATAGCCAAACTGTGGAAGGAACTGAGATGCCCTTCAACAGATGACTGGATAAAGAAGATGTGGCCTATATATACAATGGACTATTACTCAGCCATCAGAAAGGATGAGTACCCACCGTTTGCATCAACATGGATGGAACTGGAGGGGATTATGCTAAGTGAAATAAGTCAATCGGAGAAAGACAATTATCGTGTGGTTTCGCTCATACGTGGAATATAGGAAACAGCTCAGAGGATCCTAGGGGATGGGAGAGAAAACTGAATGGGAAGAAATCAGAGAGGGAGAAAAACCATGAGAGACTCTTAACTCTAAGGAACAAACTGATGGTTGCTGGAGGGGAGGGGTTGGAGGGATGGGGTAACGGGGTGATGGGCATTAAGGAGGGCAGGTGATGTGATGAGCACGGGGTGTTATATGCAACAGATGAACCTCTGAAACTAATGTACTGTGTGTTGGCTCATTGAATCGAAATAAAAAGAAAATAACTATCTTGCCGACTGAATTTTGAGCCAGTGAAATCTTTTATACATGTAAGCTAACATTCAGAATCTCTTAGGCCATTTTTTTCCTATGCTTGGTTCAGTCCAGTAAGCTACCCTCCACAGCATCATCTACGGGGGTCCTATTAAAATGCACCTTCCTCGGACCTAGTGCATCTGAGTCCCAAGCAGGATCTGGGAGTCTGCATTTTAACGTCACCCTCCCCAGACGATTCTTCTGTGCGCTAGGGTTTGTAAAGGACTCTGTGATCTAATGGGCGAGGTGTGGCATGGTTTAAAGGAACTTGTGTTGAGGCGACCTCTTACGGCTAGGACACCAGGTGCGGAAAACTGCCCCTTAAGCCTTCCTGTAATTTGTGGAAAAGTCAGGTGGTTAATAAGCATTTCACAGAGACTTGCAAAAATCGAACAAGGGAAAATGCAAATGTGAAAGTAATTATATTTCAAGCCAGTGTGGGTGGTTTTAAAGTCTTTAAAAGGAGGTATGGCCTGCATGAGACAATTTTGGGAGAAGCTGCCTCAGCAGATCAGGGGCTGAGAGCAATGTTTCCTGAACATTGAAGAGGGTGGTCGGAGAGTGGGAGCTGTCTGTGGGCATGGGCTTTTAATCCTCTCAAATCTGTTTGGTGCCCAAAGCTGGTGCTCAACTAGACACGTCCTTGGTGGCCCACAAGAACTGGCGCCGTCTGTCTTAGGCAACATGTGACTGGGGTGGGGGAAGGCTTTTGACTGGGGGTGGTGCTGGGGGATCGCCTCTCCAGAGGCTTTGCTGCAGGATCCCACAGAGTTTGGGCTTTCGAGCTGTTGTTGTGATGGATGTGACTCACGCCCGACCACCTTCCTGTTGTCATCTGCCCACAGAGAGCAGATCGGGCTCCTTCCCCTTCTGTGGGAGGCGGCAGTGGCTGCCTCATCCGGGGAATTCTGCGGGAGAGATGTAGGGCCCGAGTAGGAAAGGGACAGATGCTAATCAGACCGAGCCAATACAAACCCAAAACAGAAACAAAAAAGAAAGAAAAATGCCATCTGCAGCGCCTCTAGAGTGAGATTATTTAGGGTCAAATCCTGGATACGCCACTTGCTGCTCTTTGATCTTTTTCTGTGCCTCAGCTTACTCATCTATAAGATGGGGATGTATCTGGTCGCTATCCCTTGGGCTGTTGTGAGGATTAAACATTTGGGAAAATGTTGTGCCCGATGTCAGCGCTTCCGAGTGGTTGCAGGCCTGTGAGTGTCTGTCTCTCCACACACACGTTTGATCCCATTTCTGTTGTTTTCCTTCCAACTGCCTGTTTCCTATCACATCTTGATCTTGCTGCCCACAGTTTTGCCCTTCTTTTTATTCCTTAGGAATTTGGCTCCACAGCTGATGAAGGGACATGACAGACTAGTTTTGTAGCTAGGTCTCTGCAGATGGAAGGAGCCGGACAGATGGCCCTCGGGGTTTCCAGCACCCAGTCTTGCTTGTCCCTGGATCACTGGGTCACTTTCTCTTCTCTAGCGCCTTATCTTTCCATCGCACGCTTGAGCCCATCACAATTTGCTGTGGCCTTTGACTGTTAATGAGGGTACTGAGCAAGTCTAACTAGCTTCCTTAAATACCTCTTGCCTTTCTTCCTTTCCCTCCTTTTAACGGAGGTGTGGGGCTCCTTCTGACTCTCTTCCCAAAGCCTCTGCCTTTCGGAGGGCAGGTGGAACTTTGTGGGAGGGAACGGTATCCAGTGAGGGGATGACACAGTCTCAGGATATGGCAATTGCAGAACTATTTTAAGTTCCAAAGTGACTCTTAAAAATTTATATGCTTTGTGAGTATGGAATATCTTTGTCCTCTTAGCAACGGAACGATTCATTGTAGTTTGGTTTTATTTCCTGTTAAGGTCATTTGCCCTTCATTAATCTGGCCTCTGTGGCAGTACGGTCCATGCATGAGACTCCTTTCTTCTCAGAGTGTTTTGTGTTGTGTGGTTATTGTGGTGATAGTGAGGTCGCAATTGTAAATTAGTTGATTCGTTCGCAAGGGCCAAAAATACATGAAAGTATCTGTGGTCAGAGTCTCTCTCCTACCCCTGCCCCCATCCCTCAGTGTCCCAGCTCCTTTCCCAGCAGATGCCCACTGTATTAGAATTTTACACTTTCTTCCATATTTGTCTTACGCACATATAAGTATATGTTATTTCCCCCTTTTTAAACAGATGGTAGCATACTATATATATGCAGTGTTCTGTACTCTGCCTTTCTTTGACCCAGCATATACATATATATCTTTATATGTAAGTATGCAAAGAGGTTTCTCATTCTTTCTTATAGTGGCAGAATATCCCGTCCTACAGTGTACCATTATTTGTTTAAGTACTTCCCTATAGATGGAGATTGAGGTTTCCCAGTGGTTTTTGAGATGAAGATTCTGGATGAGGATGAATGAGTAGAATCCATATTGACAGATGTAGCTGAAATGAAGTCTGAAGTTGAGCATGGCTTTGTGTTGTTCACAGAGGGTGTCCGCTAAAATGGTAAGACTGTTGCAGTAGTCCCCTAAGCTTTGCATAGGTAGTTTTGGAAATCCTAGAATAAGCAAGCAGAATCGCATGCATTTTTAATGGATTAAAATAAAGGGTTATTTTTTGAAAATATTATTCCAAGTCCAGCCAGATGTATCTAGATGCATAAGGTTGACAAAGGGACATAAGGAATCGGTACCCATCATTCAGAATAGGATTGGAAAAGTTTCACGGTCAGGAAAATGTTCCTGGGAGGTAGATAACCCACTTTTCCATCTGTTCCTATTTAATAGATGCCTTAGTGGCTTAGATTTGAAAGTGCAAGGAAGGCAGGGTTATCTTTCTTGAGGACATAGTCGCTGACACGCTGCAGCTCATAAATATTTGTTTTGAATGGAGAGCATGATTAAAGAATTTTAAAGTATGGTAAAGATGACCGTGTAAATATATTACTGTATATGTTGTTATGGAAGTGTATGTATGAAAGCATTAATACCAAGTGATATTTGAAGCAGCAGAATATTGGAAGATGAAGGTCATGATTCAGGAAGGAGCAGGCTATCAAGTTCACCTTGTGCTTCTTTTCAAAGTACTACTTTGACCTTGAAAATCTTATTTGTACCTAAATGTAAGTCTGGAGATACAAATGTATGTCGTAGATGAATTCAGCCGTTAGCAAACTTGTTGAGTAGCTAAGAAACACATGCCATTTTTGTGAGTTTGAAGATGAGGTAACAGCTCGAGGACCCTCTGGAGAGCCGTGTGCCCTCTGGGACAGGAGCAATCACTTGCACATTGGAAGCCACCTGGAGAGTTTCTTTACCTCTTGCCTTGTTTTAGACGTTGTCTTGTTTATTTGGCGGTCTCTTTGGCAAGTAGGTTACGAACTGGTTGAGTCGTAATTGGAGACAGAATTGATTTCCATTCACTCAACTGTGTTGAGAAATAATCCCCATAAACCTGCTTGCATTCCTTTAGTTCATATATCCTTCAAATTATGGGCAAATGCAGGGAAAAGAAAGTTAGGATTGATAATGTTGTTCATTTTTGGAGGGAAGAAATCAAAAGTTGGAAGTGACTACTGGTGGTGATAATATGTGGGTGTCGGCGTGCTCAGGGCACTTGAAATGCACCAGTACGCTGGGTTAGTGCTAAATTGGAGCCCACGTGTGTCAAACAGCATGCTCCATTTTTGCAGTGTCCACTTGACCATGAGAAGTCGGGTAGAGCCAATGCAGCGAGCGTCCCAGTTACAGGGGTTGGGGCCATCTTGTGTCTGCTGGAACTGAGCTTCGTGAAGTTATGTTTTGGGGGGGGATAGGATTTCAAATTCATGGGTTGTGGTGTGGAGACGCGAATGCGTGAGGTGTTCTACTGCATTGTTTTCATCTTGATTCTTCGTGAAGACATGGGAGCAAAGCAGGAGTAAGTGGTCAGAGCCAGTGGGTCCCTATTAATAGAGTTCCTGTCTTTCGATTCTTAGTTCACGGGTGTCTTCCTTCAGTGGTGGTGGTGTGGTTTTCAAAGAACTATTGATTCGATGTCAGATTTTCTTCTTTTCACTAGTTTGCTAGGTTCCAGACATATCCTCTATGGCCAGATCTCCTTGAATCCTTTGCTCACGTGACACACAGATTTCCTCTCTCTTTCAGAGTCTCTGAGCCGTGGTGTCGATTGATCACAAGGCAGTAGTAGGATTGCCCAACGGGGTGATCGTTAGGCAGGCCCCGCTAGAAAAGACACTCCCTCATAAATGGCTTTTGTGTGACATGCCGAAAGTCTGCGGGCCCCCAGTGGAGTTCGAGATAAGTAACCGCAGGCAAACCGATGAGGGAGCATGTTCCCTAGGGGAACTGTGTCGTTTGTGTGTCCCACTCAAAACCCGCGTTGCCACACCCGACTTGTTCTTTTCACGGTTATGTTGACTTTCATTAGTTGGTGTCGGACAAAGTGTGTCTCAGTGGCTTACGCACACGTGCTGTGGTCCCCACCCCCCAGCTCGGCCCGTTTCCTTTATTTTAAGGGTACTTTTAGGAAAGGGGCAGAGGTGTTCCCTCCGCTGGTGTTTCCGTGTCCACCCCCCCCCGCCCACGTGCAGCAGGAAATAGCTTGGATTTTCTGGATCTCCACTTTATTTGCGCCCCACTTACTCTGGCTGTTGGGTATTTCCAGTGCTGGCACCTGTCATCAGACTGTGCTCAGCTGAACGGTCCGGGGGGGGTGTGGTCCTCATCACAGGGATGCTTGCGCCTCGTCCCCTTCTTCCAGGTCTCTGTGGTGAAACCTGTACCTGTTGTTTTGACTTTTCCAATGCAGGTCTGCAGACCCCTGCTCCGGAGTTCATTGTGGACGTGGAGTCCATGGACATCTTCCCCGTGGGCTGGTGCGAAGCAAACTCTTACCCTCTGACCGCACCACACAAAACAGTCTGTAAGTAGCGTCCGGTGGGAGCCATTGCGGACAACATCTGGGGCTTTGAGGGGTAAATACACAGTGTTGTAAAGAGACTATAGCCAGGTTAGAAAAAACAGAACTTGTGTTAGACTTCCCACGGAGCCCCAATATTTTTATCTCATGGGTGCTTTCAGTATCTTCATGGGATGCATATTTGGAAGCATTTCACGGGTTGACAAGGTAAGTCATAATGATAGGGCAGGTGAAGGTTGCAGAGTGGCAGAGATAAAATGTAAAATAAATATAAGATCGATAAGTATATAAAACAATATATAGATATATGTAAAATAAATTCTCCCGGTTTTGTATACAGTTCATTATTTTGATTAGAGAAAATTTAAGCTAAAATCTATGTGGTTTTTTTGTTGGTTTTTGATGTTGGTTTTGGGAAGGGGAGAGAAGCTGCATGTGTGGGTTGGGAGGGAGAGGCAAGGGGCGAGGGAGAGAGAATCTCAAGCAGGCTCCACTGTCAGCACAGAGCCCTACTCGGGGCTCAATCCCATGACCCTGAGACCACAGCCTGAGCCAAAACCAAGAATCAGACGCTTAACCCACTGAGCTACCCAGGAGCTCCCAAATATTACGTTTCTGTATTATGTCTGAGAAAGAACTGATTTTTCTCATGAGGTTTATCTTAAAAGAATCCTAATTGGTCCTAATAATTACTGACATAACATATAAAAACTTAACTACCCTTAGCACTAACCAGTGAGATTTCAACTCTACTTTGAAAAGTGCATTATATCACATCCTTCTGATCACAAAAATACCAAATTAAAGCAGTATTAGTAGTTAACCCAACAACTAATTTCGTTTCTCTGTCTTTTAAATATATACAACAGTGTGAGTTTTAACCTATGTTATTGTAGGTCATTAAACTGAGAAGGTACCATTTAAAAATCTTCAAAACTAATCAATCTTGGCATTTTTTTATTCCACCATAATGTTTACTGAAAGTGTTATTTAAAAGTATGCAGCCACTCTAGAAAACCGTATGGAGGGTCCTCAAAAAGTTAAAAATAGAGCTACCCTACAACCCAGCAATTGCACTATTAGGTATTTATCCAAAAGATACAAACATAGTGATCTGTTTAATTTTATGAAATGCAGTAAATTCTATTTAGACTTCATTTCTGATGAGTCAGAGTCTCTTTTAGATTTATTTATTTATTTTAGAGAGAGAGATTGAGAAGGGGGTAGAAAGTGGAGGGGAGAGAGAGGCAGTGGGGGAGAGAGGGACATGCAGACTCCCCGCTGAGCACAGAGCCTGACATGAGGCTCGATCTCACAACCTTGAGATCACGACCTGAGCCAACTGCATCACCCAGGCGCCCGGAGTCAAAGTCTGTTTTAATGCTGGAAGAAATTAAGATAAAGCTGTGGTAGGAATGAAATAACTTTCCAGTGTTTAAATTGTTTCTTTAAAACTGACACAATTTTACAGGAAGACATTTTTAAAAAACGCTTTTGCCCACTCGCAAATGAAGCTGATTGTCCGTCTGCCCTTTCTTGCCTGTTTTACAGCACAAAAGAAGAGAAAGATTGCAGTCGTGCAACCAGAAAAACAGTAAGCTTTTGTTTCTGTTTCTTTTTCCAGCACTTAGGTGATAAACTACACAGAGCTGTCTTTAGTGAGGATAGGCAGCGTGGCTTTTTTTATCAGGGAGCTAGTTCATGCTTGGTGCAGGCACAGAGTTGATGGTAGGAAATACCTATTGTTCACGGCACACCTGTTACGTGCAAGACACAGGCTCGCTCTTCTAGGGATCTCTTCTCCGGATTGTGGTTTCTCCCTTCCGTTCCACCTCGGCGTAGCTGCAGGGCATCCTGGCCTCACATCCTGATAGTGAGGGGTATCACTGTCCCCACCCACACTCAGCATGCTGCGGCACTGGTCGAGGCCGGCCCGGCAGGCAGACTGCCGTCTGAGGCCAGCTCTGCCGCCCCTGGCAAGGTGTCCTTGAGGAAGGTGCTTTATTGCTCTGCCTCTCAGTGCCCTCATGTGTGAAACACCTGTTTCTCAGGCGTTTCTTGAAGATTAAATTAGATTTCATGTGAAAAAAAATGTGTGGGTTGTGTAGGGTTGAGTCAGTGTAAGTTACCCCACATTTCAGTTGTAATTTTAGGGGGGTGGGAGGGTATCGGGCAGTGTGCATACATGCAGCATGTTTTTGAAAAATTGCCACCGTTGGTATTTTTTTTATATATTGAAAAATAGCTAAGGTACACTAAAATACACATCCATTGCCAGGTGGTTCTGTTTTCTAATAAAAATACACTGGTGGAAATGAATTTGAGAGCAGCATCTTTTTTTTCAGTTACCCAGGTTTAAACTTAAAGTGAAATTGAATAATAACTGCATGGCTATTTGAATGTGAATAACAATTTTATGGGCATTTTCCATACATTCATGTCTAAACACAGTGTAGCAGGTTAATAATCTGACTCCAGTTTGGATATCATTGAAAATAGAGAGCAAATAATAAAGGGGCCCATCATTGAATCCAAATCCGAATTTGTAACTTCGTGGTCTGTGGATCCGTGCTCCCCGTCCTGCACTTGCACAGTCATGCAGACGGCTCGGGACACACACACTGCTGGGCCCCCATCTCCAAGTCCCTGACTCAGGATGTCTTCAGTGGGGCCCGAGCATCTGTGCATCCAACAAGTTTCCAGGGGATGCTGGTCCACTAGTGTGGGGACCCCACTTTGAGAACCAGTGCAAAGATCACCCCATGGAGAGTTCGTGATGGTTTGCCTTGCACTTGTGTCACTTTTCAGTGGTGTGGTTTCTACACCACCATCTGGGGTACCCTGTGAGACCCAACACACCTGTCCTTTCCCCGTGGCTACCTTTTTTTTTTTTAATGTTTATTCAGCAACTTTTTACTGAACTGTAACACAAATCTCTGCGCTAGGATAGGCCTACTTCACATTATAGGACCCATCGTTCATAGGCTTTCTTTGAAGGTCTTTTTCGTGTGGCTACGACCCACGCAAGCACAGGCACCAAAAATCGAAGGCCAGGTAGTTCTCAGACACTAGTTTGTAGAAAGTACTAGTTTCTTTTATTGAAGAGAAGTCTGACTTCCATTAAAGTCTGTCTAAAATATAATGGAGGGCATTATGACAATTTTATAGCAAGAGACAAAGCCAGGAGCCGCCTAGAAGAACATCACTGATTAGAAATGACCTGTTGAGGGACAGACGTGCCATTGGCTTCTTAGGATCATTACAGAAATTTGGGGACAACCTGAAATATCATACCAGTTTGTACTGACGTTGCTGCTTGACGTACGCATCCTCTCTCACTGCATGCTTGGATTTCTGTGATAGTCACTTTAAGTTGTGAAAAGACTTTGGAATTAGTGTTATTTAATTAGTTAATTCATCAGTTGAGTTTCTTCTCAAGTGTGCGACCTGTGATAGTTGTATTTTCTTGATCAACAGATTGCCATCCACAGTGCCTGTTGAGAAAATACCTCATGACCTCTGTCTATTCTCTCACCTGGACTCCACAGGTAAATGAGCCCATTTCCAGCTGGCTCTCCCTTCCCGATTTGGGAGTGGAGACATGCATGTGTTTTTAGGTCAGTATAAGAATGTCTCAACTTTAAGTTCGTTCTCCTTGTCTCTGTTGCTACTTACTAACACATACCTACTTAAAAAAAAATCTAAACCGAATTCTCTGTGCCTCTTCTGTCTCTCCGTCAGTAGCTCTAGACAATTCTCTCCATCTTCTGGAGAAGAGTCCGTGCGTTACTTGGAAATTACGAGCCCAGTTAGGGTTGTATTGTCCTGGATGGTCATGTGCAAGGAGAAAGAATTGAAAATACCATTATTAGGCACTCATTTTTTTTTAACATTTTATGTCATCCCCCTTGCATTTTTCCATTGTTGGTTAATATTTAAGTCCCCATGGGCTTTTGAATTGTTCCTTAAAACCCTCTGTGTGTGAAAGCTGAGAGTGAATAATATATGTTTTTTAATGTGTACAATTCTATATCTTATAATAACTTTTGAAAACACAAATGTGAATTCCCCGTTGACAACAAATTTGATTATAGACGTGCTTGTACATTAAATAATATATTTGATTAAGAATTCTGTTTTCTAGCCAAAGTGAAACCTCTGAATTCTTCCAGGACTCTGAGCTATGTACCATGGAAGAGTCCTAGCAGTCAGAGTTGTAGTAAGGAGAGCATTTTTATGAGTAGACTTACTAAAACTGTTTTTTTCCTGAAGTTCTGGGTAGGGTAATCCTACCAAAAAAATTCGATGTATATGCAGCTGTGGACATAATTCTTTTGCCTAATTTTGTTATATAGAATTCAAACTTCAGAATGGTTTTAAAAGAACCATGTCAGCTCTTCTTTCAGAGTCTGTAATTGTTTTATTACTCCTTTTGTCTTACCCTCACAAAAACATTTCTCCCTCATTCCTGTTGGTTCTTAGTTGAAGTCCTATGAGGACAGTCCTTCCTGGACTGTTAAATTACCATCCGAAACTACTAACAGTTTTTGTACAGAGATCCCACTGTTAGTGGAATGGAGCTTGGAGCAGTGTGGGGGAGGGCCAGTCTTGGCTGACAGCAAAACCCTGTTAGGGACATTGGGAAGCTTTAGGAAAATACCTTACCACTTAGTTCTTCCACATTTCCCTGTGGCCCTTTGAGACACAGCTAGACCAACAGCCTGCTGCGTTGAAAGCATAATGAGGTAAATACAGATTCAGTCCGCTGGGAGGAACATTGCACATCCATGAGGTCGGCCAAGTGCAGATACCCTGCTGTGTCTGGTGTTGGCTTGGGTGTGATATGGCAGCCACTCCTATGCCAGGCTCATAGAGGAATAAATTGGGATAGTCTGCGTGGACGTCAGTTCGACCCCATGTGGTACAACTGAGGACATGCAGGACCCCATGGCCGAGCAGCGCTCCTCCTCGTTATATACACTTGGAAAGCTCTCTTGCCGGTACGCAGGCGCAGACGTTTACAGCTGTACTCAGCAGAGCACCGTGGGTAATCCTGAGCAAGTGGAAGTCACTGAGCATCCGTCAGCAAGAGAGTGGACGGCTTGCTTGTGCCGTGTTCATGTAATGGGGTCACGCACAGAAGTGACAAATGGATGAGCAGTCTGCTTATACATGTACTGACCTGGATGGATCTCAGAAACCTCAGGTCAAACAAACAAAATGTTGCAGAAAACCATTTATGGAGTATTTTTAAAATATCCCAAATACCATGCATTGCTTGTCAACACACATCTACCTGTGTGTGTGGTCAGGTTTATAGACCTGCGTGGGAATGATAAACACCAGATTCAAGGAAGGGGAAGAGAAGGTGGGGCAGTTTCTGGGGTAGGAAACCAGGGGAGCTTAGCTCTGGAGCTGGCGTGTTTTGTTTTGTTTTGTTTTTCTTAGCTGCACAGCGATAACGTTAGTTGTCATTGTCTTGGTTTTAGCATCTTTTCGTGTATCTTGAATCCTGTATCATAAACAGAAAAGTTCATTTATATGGTAGCAAAAAAATAACTTGAATCTCTAAGCTATTGTGTTTATAAGGCATTCTGATATTAAGACACAGTGGGCCTCTGGGTAATTTTGCCAACTAAGTGGATTAAGCAGGTTTTTTGTTGGCTCCTAAAGCATGAGCTGTGTTGCTCTTCCCCACAGGTACTGTCAACGGGAAATACTGCTGTCCTCAGCTTTTTATCAACCACAGGTGTTTCTCAGGCCCTTACCTGAACAAAGGGAGAATAGCAGAGCTACCTCAGTCAGTGGGACCAGGCAAATGTGTGCTGGTTCTGAAAGAGGTAAGGCGTGTGCACGGGGGTCCGTGCCGGGATATTTCCACAGGTGTCCAAGATGTAAACAGAATTTCTGAAGGACATAACGGAAATTCGGATCATTTGAGGCGACGTTTTCTAAGCACCTGCTTTGTCTCCATCCTTGGGCTGGAGCAGGTCAGGCAGGGATGGGAAATGGCATTCCTGCCCATGAAAGACTCACAGACTGGTGGGGGGACTAGGCCTTCCTTGCCTGAGTCCGGGGAAACCTTGCAGTAGGTTTGAGGGCTATGTGTGGGGTGAGGGCCTGGGCCTGCAGACTGAAGGTTTCTCTCAAGAGGTAAGTAAGCCTGGATGGGCGAGAGCAAGTGCTGTTAAGGATGGGCACCCCTCGGCCATGTTGGGAATGGCATTGCCTTCCCCTCCGTCTGCCGTACCCAGCACCACTCCTGCCTGGAGGAGGCACGGCTCAATGCAAGGTGGGCCCCAGGCCCGTGCATGAAGTTTGTGTCGCGGGGAAGGCCCAGGCCACGCATCAGTTTGATGGTATTCTTTCCCATTTCTCTTCCTGCCTTTGAGGCTTGACCTACAGAGAGAGGTGAATCCCCATTACGTTGACGGAGGCTTTCCTCTCTGGTCTGTTTTTATAGCCTCGCCACAGACCCTGTTTGGACATGGCTTGGAATTCTGGAACTGTTGCTGGAATGCAATCTCTGCTTTTCTCACACATATCAGTGTTTTCTGTTAAGAAAGAGGACCCCACGTAGATCTTTATCACTACTGTACCATGAGGAATGTGTTTTAATTCCTGGGGCACGACTGTCCGTTCGTCCACCGAACACATGTCTGTGAGGCCACTTCTCGGAGGCAGGCACTGCGCCAAGTACTGGGTCCGAAAACAAGCCCTGTCTGCCCTCTGCCTGTTGGGGCTTCACGGCCCTGTTGGGAGATGAATAATTCTAGGCTGGAGGTACAACGTGCGAGGGGACACAGAGCACAGAGCAGAGCACTCTGGGAGCACAGGGGAGGGAGTGACAAACAGATGGCAAGGGACCCTTGCTCTGGCTTCGGCAAAGGGAGCAGTGCCTCAGACGTGGGAGCACAGCCATGGTGCACAGGTGGGTGTCCAGGGAAGGAGTGGGGGTCCTTAGGCTGGGGGCGACTCGTAGGCGTGGGAGAGTGTATCCTGTTTTGAGAAGAACAGAAAAGAGAGATCTGGCCTGCCTGATGGGTGAGGCAGGACTGGGTACCTGCATAGCTTGAGGAAGGCCTTCTCTGGTGCTGTGAGGATTGGAGACTTGCCACTCCGGAGGATGGGAGCCCTCTGAGTGACACTGCGAACACCGTCCGCTCCACACAGGAACCTCCGTATGGTTTCAAGCGTCATTCTACTTAGCGAGAATGAGATCGTTTTAGCAGTCAGAGCATGTTTGCTTTTCTAGACCATCTTTGGGATTAGCAGTTAAAGACGTACATATTCAGAAAACAAAATCCCTTTTAGAGAGAAAATTGAGGTTGTAGTTGAGAAGAAACTCTGTAAAGAAACTCTGATTGGGCCATTGTCGTGGTTATTTACTTGGGATCATATAACCTATAAAATGTTCAGAGGAGGTTCCTGTCCTTCGGGAGCTTCTGGTCGAGTGGGAAAGACAGGCAGGTCCAGTGTAGCAGAGTGGGGAGCGTCTCAGGTGCTGCGACGAGGTGGGCACGGGTGTGTCGAGGTCCCGGGGAGTCTCCTGCAGTCTGTGGGAAGGAGGCATGGAGGAGTGGGCAGCCTGCACACGGAAGGCCTGGGGTGTCGATGGCACCCTGGGATGAAGGCGGGAAGAACGGGAAAGAGGCTGACAGCACCGTAAGAGAAAGGACCTCAAAGGATGGACACAAAAAGGGCACAGATCTGTGTGGGCCTTGTCCTGGGCCCTTGGCAGGTGTGCTCAGCAGCTGGGCTCTGCTTTCATGTAAAGCAGCTCACCTCCCATGGCTGGGCCCTGCCTCCTAAAAGTGGACGGTGCAGGTCTGGCCCAGCCGGAGTGGCAGGGTGACCTGTGTCGCAGATGAGATTTTTGTTGCTACAGAAGTATGGTGCTCGAGGCAGGTCAGGCAGGAGGGATGTCTCTGAAAGGCCACAGTGATGCGGGTCAGTGGAGGGACCGCTGGTCGGCTCTAGATGAGGCAGCATGGATCCNTTGTTGCTACAGAAGTATGGTGCTCGAGGCAGGTCAGGCAGGAGGGATGCCTCTGAAAGGCCACAGTGATGCGGGTCAGTGGAGGGACCGCTGGTCGGCTCTAGATGAGGCAGCATGGATCCCTGCAAATGTTAGGCCAGATTGAGGAAGAAATAAAACCAGGACTCCGTGTCAGGATTCCCGTCACCTGTGCACCGAGAATTAACTTTCCACAGTCCAGCCCGAGAGTGGGTTGTGGGTACAGTAATGCCTGCCTATGTTTGAGCCTGTTTTTTGTCAGGAGTGATCAGAAAGGAACAGGAAGCCCTGGCGAAAATACAGTGAACTGGTGGGTGCCTTTGAAGCCACCTGCAAGACTATCCGTCATGGGCAAGCTCCGGTGATGAGCACGTGGCCCCGGGGCCCCGCGGCTCTGCTCGCAAACACCACGGCCCCAGGGTCAGCCTGGTTTGGAGGCTGGCTCTTCGGCTTTTGTATGAGTTTGTAGCATCAACAGTGGTTATCCCCGATCAATTCCCCGATTGGTGCCAGCAGCCAAATGTAAAAGCCAGGCCAGAGCAGTTTTCTGATGATAAAACTAGTTTTTTGCTGATGTTCAGAAAATGCATGAGGCAGGAAGAGAAGAAGAAGAAAAAAAAGCAAGCACTTCAGTTCTGTGAGTGCAAGAAAAATGTGAGCTCCAGCAAGCCAATATTTATGCTAATGTGCTTCCTTCAGCACCAGAACCTCTATGGTCTCAAATTGCATTTTACTTAAAGAGAACGAGGTAATTGGAGCAAAGACAGAGCACGTTTGCTTTTCAGGCTGTCCGTGCTGGTAGCAGCTATAGGTTTTCATATCTTTGGGAAATGCAGAGTGATAGCTGTTTTCCTCTGTCTGGTCTGCCTAGAGGCGGCTGACCTGTGTGCGTGCGGACAGAGCCGGCCTCGGAGAAGTTACGTGCAGGCAGAGAAGAGGGTCCTCACCTCCCAGAGGGCAGACTAGCAGAGGGGGGATGGTTCTGGCCCAAGTGAGGGCCGACACGTGTCTGCTCTGGGCATCGGACCGGAGTGGGGTTTTGAGGACTAAAAGCGGTTCCTGACCTCGATTCCAGAAAGGGGGCAGCAGAGGAAGTGGCTGACCTCTAGAAGGGGGAGCTAGAGCCAGTGAGGGGTCCGGCCAAGTCTTCATCCCCATGAGGGACCCAGAACCCACAGGTCCTGAGGGGAGGGGTCAGGTCAAGCCTGTGGACGTCCCCTGAGGCTGGGGCATTTTATGGGACCCTGGGGTGTCCTTTTCTATCCCAGAGAGTTCGGCCCCTGAAGCCTGCCGCAGTGCACCAGGGTCTCCCAAAGACCCGTCGACTGTAGATCCATGCGGCCCTCAGTCAGCTTATGAGGTCCGTGTGTCACAGTGCTTCCGCTGCTGAGAGTGTTGGCGTTGTGTTGCAAGGGTGTTGGGGAAGCTTCCGCTCATACTTCAGATGCAGTCTCCTGAGTGGCCAGCCCCGTGATCCTGCTTCCTGCCCAACGTAGTGAGGGGGTGCTGTGTGCTTGTGTCCGTGTGTGAAGGAGAGAGCAGCACGAGCTCAAGAGGAAAGGAGTGTGGACACTCTCACACACTCACTCGTGTCCGTGTGTCCAGCGATGAAAAGTCCTGCCAGCTGGAGGGACTCTGAAAACAGCAGCTCAGGAGGAATTAGTCTCCGTTTTCATGGTGACGCTGACGTCCGTGGATACGAAGGCGACGTACCCGGGTGATGTCCTTAACAGAGGTTTGGGGAGCACCTGTTGTTTTTTGGAAATGTTACTTGACTTGAGTTATTTGCCCGTTTGTGACCTCTGGTTTTAGCGACAATAAGCCATAGAAACGTCATGTCCGGTGGGGAATCTTGAGGAGTCTTTTTNCCCAGCATGGCTTAACAGAGGTTTGGGGAGCACTTGTTGTTTTTTGGAAATGTTACTTGACTTGAGTTATTTGCCCGTACGTGACCTCTGGTTTTAGCGACAATAAGCCATAGAAACGTCATGTCCGGTGGGGAATCTTGAGGAGTCTTTTTTCCCATTTTCCACGTCGCTCTGGGATGTGTGATGCTGCACTTGGTCTGGAACCATGTTGGCTCAGCAGCAGGAATGACCTGTGCAATTTTTATGTGCTGTTTTCCGGCAGCCTGGGCTTGGTCATGTAGGAGATGAGCATTGACCCGTGCACTTTCCTGTGAGAAGGTAGAGGCGTAGCCCTTGACTTCCTCTTCCCTTTCTTCCTCCTAAGACTTTCAGAAAGGCTTCGGGGACTTTCTGAAGCGGTAAGCTTCCGTGGTCTTTTCTTGTCCTCCAGCCTGTGCCCTGGACCTGGGCCCTGGATCTGACTTGGAGATCAGGCTGAATGTGGTGGCATAGACTAGACGGCGCTTCCACTCTGCCAAGGCAGGGCTGTTGTGCCTGACGATAGTGAGATGCAGACGCACACGTGCGGGTGCACACACCCACTCTACCCGCCTACCTGTCCATCCATCCGTCTTTCTAGACCCTGGATCTACCCTTCGTCGTCTCCGTCTGTCATCTGTCTCTCCATCCAGTCCTCCATCCACCTACCCATCCATCCGTCATCTACCATCTGTTTATCATTTCTGTTCTGTCTACTGCCTGTCTATCCATCTGTCTGTCTGTCTGTCCGTCTGTCTCATGTATCTGAAACAGTCACTTCGCTACCCTCATGGCACCCTGGTCTGGGGGTGCAGAGGCTGAGGCGTGAGCAGGGAGACCTTCCTTTGTTTTGAAGAGAACGGGTGGTGAGAAGTCTAACTTGCAGAGGGTGAGCGTGCGCTCGAGCGGGAGCCGTGTGTGCTGGGGTGCCGATGCCCGAAACTGGGGCAGCTGCACTGGGTTACTGCCAGGCTGCAAAGGGATCCTGGAGGAGACTGGAGTGCTCACCTTCACTGAGCGAGGTTTCTTTGTCCTTTGGTCTGCTTCTGTGGTCTTCGTAGCTCTGTGGCCTCAGCTAGTGTGGAATAAGCGGCGTGGGGCCCACAGGGTGCCTCTGTCATCCAGGCATGGTTCTCTTCAGTTATCCACGACCGTTCTAGGGTGTTCCAGGTACGAAGGTGCTGGGTTATTGTGCACGCAGCAGATACTCACTGAGCATGTGCCACACCTGGGGCTCTTCAGCGCTGGAACCTGGTAGGGAATGAAACACAGTCCATCCTGTGTTCCTTCACTCAGGCTCTGGGAACTCATGGGTCATACCCCTGTGCCAGGTGGTCACTGTTCTTGGAGCTGGGGGTCGCAGTGAGCAAGAGATGTGGCTCCTTACTTGGTGAGTTGACAGCCCCCCTCCATCCGGGGAGGGGGCCTTGTCTCTCTGCCCTCTCAGCCTTTCTTACCCTAACAGACCTACACAGTGCAGATACATGGCAGAAATCGGCATCTGGTTACGTTGGAATAATACCCCAGTTCTCTGTTCTCTGGGGTCCGCGGGAGTCGTAGGCGTGTGGTTTGTAAATCTGGAAGCAAGACCGTGTGTTACTCGGACAGTAAGTAAGAGGATGGAAAGAGATGCCTTTTCTAGAGGTCCCCCTTTCTGTGTACCCCATGGTGTCCTTCCTGTTCTCGCTGTCACTGTGCTTCCTGTGCTCAGGACCTGGGATCAGGAACCCCTCCTCCCTGGCTGGTAGGGATGGAGGAGCTCCGCCTGCCGGGCATCTGGCAGTATCTCCGACTCTGAGACCTCTCCATGAAGCATGGCCAGTGTAGGCCAGACAGGTGCAGTGGGGTTTCAAACATCACAGCAGAGGGTTGAAATGTTGAACGTTGGGTCCAACGCAGAAAGCCAGTTTGCAGACAGGTCCTTCCTGAGGGCTCTGGGCCCTGTGCTGACAGCTCTCTGCTTCATCGACATGCGGCATCAGCTCAAGCAGGAGCTTCCAGAAGAATCCTGTGTTTCCTGAGTCCCTGCAACTTGCTGTCCTCTCCTCCCCTGCTCCATCAGAGATGCCTGCTTGCCAGCAGTGACGCGAGTGCCCCATGGGAGAAAGTGAGCACTGTGCCCACCCGCCCCCTGCCCCCCACCTCAGAAGTTTCCAGCGGGACCTGGCGGCCTGGAATTTGGCTTCAGTTGGAGCTTGCTGTTTATATTTCTGCCACATGGTTGACCCGTGAAGCTGTTTCCCTCAGTCTCTTGGTTTTGATTACAGTGTTTATTTTCCACATTTGGGGAGTTCTGCAATGACTTGTTTGAGTTTCCCCTTCATTATATATCGTTGAGCATTTGTTCTTTGCTACTTGTCACTTTCACTTAAAAACTGGAACGACTTCGTGTGAGAAGCCAGAAAATAAGGAATCCGAGGCAGCCTTAGCTGTTCACGTAAACGATGCCATGCTGCACCCAAAGGTAACTTTTCTCCTTCAAAGTAGCCGTGTGTTCATCAGTATGAATGAGGAGTGGGCCACGGGGGCTGTGGCCTCATATCAAGGACTCAGGCTCTGGGGTAACATTGAACAGAGGAAGAATCAGCAAAATCCAAGATGAGGACATGCTTCTCAGTGATACTCTGTGGTGTTTTTGTTGCTGCTATTTTAAGCTTACGCTGAACGCCAGCCCATGAAGAACAATGTGCCCAAGCCGGTGTGTAACCCGTAACA